>NC_137821.1:35720117-35790117 GCF_963921795.1 Nannobrachium achirus | reverse complement strand
TCCCCCGCCGCCCCCTCCCCCTCCTCCTCCCCCTCTCCTGCCCCTGGCCCTGGGCCTGGGAAACCCCGTAGTCTCAGAGAAGAAGAAGAGGAGGGTGAGGAGTTTCTTCTGGAAGACCATTCCAGAGGAACAGGTGAGGTGATCTGTTGCCAGGAAACCTCAGATCTTAAAACTTTTTTTCCCTCTGTAAATTAATGCCCTACTTTGTCGTTCAACAATGTCGCACAAAATTAGCAAAAAAGAATGTTGATCTAGATCTGCTATTTTTGACGAGGTTGTCTCCCAAATATAGCGAAAATAAAACTTTAGCTATTTATGAGGAAAGAAATATGTAAAATAAAAGGGTAAAGTCTGTTTGTTTTTTAAATATTGAACCAATGAAAAGCATTAACAAGAGCTTGTGACTAAATACGTGACAACTACATTGGATCCATTGGAACAGGTTCTTTTTTCCATTTCCTGAAAAGTACCAGGCAAAAGATCTAATCCATGGGTCTTCAACGGGGGGTACGGGACCCCTAGGGGGTCCTCAGAGTTACTACAGGGGGTCCTCCAACCTTTTCTCCTTTTTTATACATGCACTTGAACCCTAGTGTCCATATTCTGAGAACCTTAGCCAAAAATAGCAGATCTACAAGCTCACAGCGCCTTGCGCTTTTGGCAAAGAGCTTTGGTGTAGAGGGGAAAAAGAGCAGACTAAGAACAGAGTGAAAGGTCAAGTTTATTAAGTATCGACAGTTTAAGTAGTTAAATATCTGAAAACACACATTAACATGAACCCAAAATACACTGATGATTGTACTGCCAAACGATTAAACTATATGGAATCTATGATAAGGTTGTGGGGGGTCCCTGCTCCATCTCTCTCTCAACTAAGGGGTCCTTGGCCTGAAAACATTGAAGACCCCTCATCTAATCTAATATAACATGATGTGTGTCTCCTAGGTGAAGGGGCGGTCCAACCTTTGGACAAAGGGGCGTGGCCAACAGCAGCAGTACCAGATAGATGTGAGGAGTGTTGAGGAGCTGTTTGGTCACAGTGACTGTCAATCACACGCTGTGGCCACGCCCATCAGGGGGCTCAAAGTTAGAGCGTCCGTCAGAGAGGTGAGACGTGCGCACGGCCGTTTGTGTGTGTTTATGTGTGTGTGCGTATGCCTTGTGCGCATGGTGTACCTCAGAAGATACTTGGATCTCTCTCTAACTCTCCATCCCCATCTCTCTCTCTCTCTCTCTCTGTGTCTCTCTCTCTTTCTCTCTCTATGTTTCTCTCTCAGATCTCCATCTTGGACTCAAAGCGAGGGATGAACGTGGGGATTTTCCTCAAACAGTTCAAAAGGTAAGCTCCCCCCCACTCTCACACACACTTTGCCATATTCATAAGGACATACCATTGCCACACTCGCAATTCCAGTCTCCTTAAGGAAGGAATTTCAATAAACGAGTGTTGGCGTGTCCTTTCTTCCTGGTTCATTCTGGTTCTTGTCAGTTCGTTGATGTGCCTGATTGTACGGGGAAAGAAGCTTTTTTGCAGTCTGTTGCCAGTGGCTCTGAGACTGCGTAGCCGTTTTCCATGCGGCAACATCTCAAACAGTCTGTGGTTGGGATGGCTTGGATCCTTGATGATTCCAGGAGCTTTGCTGACACAGCGTTTGTTGTACAGGGCTTCCACTGATGCTTTCGGCTGTCTGCCCAACCCTTTGCGCTGCCTTGTGGCTGAGGTGTGTTGCAGCGCCCAACAGTAAGCAACCAGTCAGGATGCTCTCGGTGGTGCCTCTATACTTTAGAGCAGTGGTTTAAACTTTTGGGCTCGAGACCCAAAAGAGAAATTAGAGGTTTGGCCCGGGACCCAAACTAGTGAAAACAGCAGATGTATACGCTTGTAGATTGTTTATTTTCACTTCTTCTTAGACAATTGTTTTCTAATTTATGGAATTTCTTAGATTTTTCTTTCAATTATTAATGAAAGAAAATCAATGTTTTTAGTCATGAAAATCCTAGCTTTTTGGTGAATGTTTTTTGATTTTTTTTTAAATAATTATAATCAAAAACTAAATCTAGGACACAAAGATTAAGGGACCCATAAAAATGTGTCCGCGACCCACAAATGGTGTCCCGACCCAGTGCTTGGGAACCAGTGGCTATAGAAAGCTCTTAGGACTTTGTGACCCATGCCAGCTTTCTTCAGTTGTCTGAGAAAGTAGAGGCGTTGTTGTGCTTTCTTCACCACTCACTCTGTCTGCACACCCCAGGTGAGGTCCTCGGTGATGTGCACCGATGGAGATACCAGGGTTCACGTGGCTAATGACTTGTTGGTAGACACAGGGCCTTGCCACGCACATTCTGCGTTCATAGAGGTGTCATGTTGAGTAACAGCATTATTTCACCCTCTAAAATCGCCCTGATTATTGCTAGCGATGGAGTCTCAGTCTAGATACGGTATGCAGATCCACACATGTCTGGTGAAATGATGGAGCTCATCATTCATTTCATATTGTAATACATGGTGTGGAAAAACAAAAAGATATTGCAGTGTCATTGTTTTCCAATAAAGTTCAGCTTTGGTATTATGTGTAAACAGAGTGGATGATGGTGGCGTCTGGCATTGGAATGTTACAGACGACAGAATCCTGGTAGAGTAACACAATATCACATGACGCCCACATTAGGCCAGGTCAAAAACGACCGTTTATCACCTTAAACACTGTAGGGATGGGACAATATGAAAATGTCATGTCACGATTATTGTAATCTCTCAAGACAGACTCTGATAGCTATCAGATGAAGAAACTGAGAGGGCATTCCCTTTTATTTGACGATGGTTAGCCAGACTGCGATTATTGTGACCAAAGAAAGGGTGATTTACTTATATTATCACGATCACAATCAAAATATCACCATCATCCATCATCCTGGGGTGGAACATTTGCCAAAAAATAGCAACGCGACGCATTGTGAGGTTGTAGATCGGCTATTCTTTTTAGATTTGGTAGAGAGTGAAAGAAAAGGTTCCAGGTCCATTTGACCAATTATAGAGGGTTTAAATGGTACCAGATATGCAGCTCAGCAGATATGAATTATTCCCAATGTATGATGGAGGATAAGTTGACGATACAGTAAATCTCCATGATACGATTATTGTGAGTGTTTTTTATCATGATAAACGATAATAATGATTATCGTCCCATCCCTAAAACACTGTTTGAACTGTACACACATACACCCACACGCGCATGAACGCGCACACACACACTTTATATATATATATATATATATGATATACAGTATATACCCCTTTTTTAAGTGGATGACAATATTAGAATGATTAATATTATCCACGTGTTAAGAATAAGTAAAGTCACTGCATGCAGTGTGAACACACTCTTTAAAGGTTAGATTCAGAGAGAGCAATATTTGATACCGACACACATTACATACTGCAGGGGTTGACACTAAGGTCTCAGAGGCACTTGCCCATCGGGCAAGTACAGGTCATGTTCTACTTGCCCGAAGGTAATGCCCACTTGCCCGAAAAGTAAATCGTCCATTATAAAATGATAGGCACAATTTTAATTACCGCTCAATTTAACACTTATTTCTTTACTTTCTGGGGCTGTGCGATAAAATGTCATACCTCAATACCTCCAAATACCAAATACTATGATTGAATATGTCTATGGTTTCACACTTGTTATTTTATATTTTTAAATGTAGCAACAGTAAAAACAGCACATTAGGTAAATAGTGCTCTTATTTTACATTCCACAGACCAGAAGACAGCGCACTGCCACTGGCCACGTTCAGGTGTTTAGACAGATATCTTGTGTTGTGTTTAGAGACATTTGTGTCCCCTCTCAAATGAGCACTTGCCCTGTCGGGCAACCTGAAAGCAAACTTCACCTGCCCTGATGTTTTATTTACCTGCCGGGGGCAGGTGGGCAAGCCTTAGTGTCAATGCCTGTACTGTATAGAACGCAAGCACATGAATGGACATACAAGAATGTTCTCCCTCTCTCTCTCTCTCTCTCTCTCTCTCTCTCTCTCTCTCTCTCTCTCTCTCTCTCTCTCTCTCATTACTTTATAATCTTGTACTTTCTGTACTGAACCTCTGGTCTCTTAAATGGATTATCAGTTGGGAGCCTTCCTGTGTGTGTGTGTGTGTGTGTGTGTGTGTGTGTGTGTGTGTGTGTGTGTGTGTGTGTGTGTGTGTGTGTGTGTGTGTGTGTGTGTGTGTGTGTGTGTGTGCGCGCGCGTGCGTGCGTGCGTGCATGTTTAATTGTTGATCCAACCAAATGAAGAATTTAGAATATCATTAATAAAAACTGACAGAGTTACATAAGTAACAGAGCACACGCATTCCGTCCATCCACTCTTTCTCTTGCTTCATCCTCAGGTCCAACCAGACCATAATAGATGACATTCGCCATGGCAACAGTGAGCACTACGGGGCGGAGCCACTTAGAGAACTTTATAAACTGCTTCCTGACACAGAGGAGGTAATACACAAAGACATGCGGTTCCAATTCCAAACATTTAAGTTTACATGGCCCATTAATTACTATAGTCCATCGTATAATTTAGAATTTCTATTTCTATTCTATGTATTTGTATTTACGTTTGGGAAGTTAATATAAGTATTACTAAATGCATTTGAAATTAAATACAAATGTCACACTGAATAATAATTCCCTTTATTACTATGTATGGCTCCCGGAGTGAGTGTGGAATTTTAGTGGCCCTCTGCAGTAGGTCATTAAAGTTGCCCACCGCTTTCTTAAGGGGTTAATAATATTAGAATTACTAATATTATCCACATGTGTTAAGAATATGAATTATGCATGCAGTGTTGAACATGTGACAATAAAAGCTCTTTGTTCCCATCATGACTCAGTTGAACAAGCTGAGGTCGTTCCGTGGTGACACCGCTAAGCTCTCATTGGCCGATTCCTTCATGCACCTGCTGACTCAGCTGCCCAGGTGAGAAGTCACGACTTTGGCTGTCACGATTATGACATTTTACGCGACTATTGATTGTCACACAAATAATTGAGATTAACCATTTAATTCTATCCCTCTCTGTCTGTCTGTCCGTCTCTCTCTCTAGTTATCCAGTACGTATAGAGTCCATGTTGTTAAAAGAGGAGTTTCCTTCAGCCTCTGAGTCCATGAAACGAGACATAAGCACTCTACACACTGCTGCCACAGGTGACACACACACGCACGCACGCACGCACGCACGCACGCACGCACGCACACACACACACACACACACACACACACACACACAAATGTTGTTAACCGTTGGCCTGTTGGCAGCGTTCACAAAATGGTAATTGGTAAATAATGCTTTTATAAAGCACCTTTATCCAAAGCGCTTTACAATGAGCATTACATTCACACCATGAACAAACATTCACACCGACAGCAGTGGAAACCATGCATAATGTACAGTTGTTCTGATACTGTTCTTTCTCTCTCTTCCTTTATCATGGACCATCACCCCCTCTGAGTTGACTGTCTTTCTTGCACACACACACACACTCACACACACACACACACACGCACACACACGGGCACGCACACACACACCACTCTTTCACACCGGTGCCTATCTTTATCTTTGCGTGCATGAAGCTGTTAACTTCATGCATGTTAATTGGGTTTCACACTTATATTGCCGCACTGATTAAAGCTGCAATCCAGTGTGTTATAAACTAGCACATCTGGAGTGGTTGGAGGGGGTCTCCCTACTCTTCCACTGTGGTTGGGTAGTTAGTAGAGTGGTACTGGTTGCCTTAAGCTCATAAACCCAATATCCTCCCAGGCCAAGCAGGGATTCCCTCTTGAATGAGCTGTCGATGTTTGGTTTCCCACGCGTCTGAATCCTGGGTTTTTACCGTTGCAATTAACTCTCTCTGTCAGGAGAAGACATAAAACTCATGAACTGTATCTTTAAAGGTTTATGATGAGTGAGGTGATTTTCTTCTCTCTCTCCTCAGAGCTGTTAACTTGTGAAGAGCTGCATGCTGTTTTACATCTGGTGCTGCAGGCTGGAAATATCCTGAATGCTGTGAGTCGCACGCACGCACGCACGCACGCACGCACGTACGCACGCACGCACGCACGCACGCACGCACGACTGTAATACTACTTGTGAGGACATCAGCATTTTAGGACCATATATTGGCATTTTTGAGCGGTGGTCACACCGTCTCCTATACGTGGCCGTGTGTGTGGGTATGCGTGCGTGTCTGTATGTAGCCTGAGTCTGTATGTAGCCTGCAATACCTTTTCTGACCACACATGGTAAGGGAAGGGCGCTGTTGTTCAGGCCAGGCACACTCACACTCACATTCACACACACACACAGACACGCACGCACGCATGCACGCACGCACGTACGCACGCACACACACACACACACACGCAGCCTCCACCGCTCAGTTCACACAAGTGCGATTTATAACCCTAACCTTAAAGCCTGGGTTTAGTTGCATGCCGGTATAACATGCCCAAAATAACAAGCCAATCCCAATCCAACACTGCAGAGACACATTGAGAGTTCAGTCTTTATTTGGGGATTAAACCAAATCAGAGGACATGAAGTCATAATGGCTGTGCCCCGTCATGGTGCACACTGGAACCTGGCATGGAACCCTCCAGCTTCACATACTGGAAAATCTCCAACCTTCCTTTTATCAGCAAAAACCTTGAAAGAGCAGTTGCCAGACCAGTTGCTACTCAATTCTATCAGCACATGTCCAACTGTGTGTGTGTGTGTGTGTGTGTGTGTGTGTGTGTGTGTGTGTGTGTGTGTGTGTGTGTGTGTGTGTGTGTGTGTGTGTGTGTGTGTGTGTGTTCAGGGTGGTTATTCAGGCAACGCTGCAGGTTTCAAACTCGCATCTCTGCTCTCTTTGGCCGACACCAAATCCAACAAGCCAGGAATGAACCTGCTGCACTTCGTAGCTCTGGTGAGTTGTGTGTGTTTGTGTGCGTGCATGTGTGCAGATTTATGTTGGGAGATACAATGCGCTTTGTACCAAAAGAGTGAACATTCTCTCTCCCCCCACCCCACCTCCCACCCCCCCAGGAGGCTCAGAAGAAAGATCAGAGGTTGTTAGAATTTCCATCCCGGCTGCAACACGTCCAGACGGCTGCCCGGTCAGACAATATTTCTATTGTACATTACACATATTTATAACTTTAACATGTCTTATGATTTATTCATCTTACTGGACGTTATAAACCGTTACTTTTCAGGAAATAAAAAAAAATAGTATGTGTTCCAATGTATCCAGTGTAGTTGTTATTTAGTCATAAACTCTTGTTAATACTTTGCATTAGTTTGATATTCATAAAACCCACAGACACACTTAACTACTTAGTTTAAAAAAAACAGATCTACAAGCTCTCACAACACGTCGCGTTGGCAGCGTTTGTAGATCGTAAGACAAAATGAATTCAACAGGAAACATAAAAGGTTTCAATATTGCAATAAAAAAGGTTTCTGCCTAACAGCACCAATATAATAAACTGCATGATTATAACTTGAATAAAATAATATATAATACTGTATCTGATTTATTGATTAGACTTTTTGTGTGATTATTACCAGTAAGACGCCCTAAGGGCGAGAAGGTCATGCTGAAACAACAGAGACTGACACAATATGTCCCTATTTGGGCATTCCCAGATATGGGCTATTGATGACATCTGGGATCTCCATATATGGGCATAAAAGGGCCAAGGGAATTCATTTGCAAGTGTGACTCACATCGCAACAACCACACTGGTTATCATGAGACTGACACGATATGTCCAATTGTCTATATATGGGCATTCCCAGATATGGGCTTAATAGTGATGACATCAGGGGTCTCCATTTATGGGCATAAAAGGGACAACGGCAATTAATTTGCAAGTGTGGCTGCCGTGACGCGAATCACACTTGTAAATGAATTCTGTCTTGGCCAATGGCCATATATGGAGCTTGACATATGAGGTGTGACAGTGACTGACTGACGCACATGATCTGCAGGTTTTCACGGTCGCAATAATAACTTAACACATTTCCAGTGATTTAAACCCTTAGAACTATATAACAATGCGTTAAACCTTTAGAACTATAACAATGCGTTAAATGTGCCGTTTTGACTTTCGTTGTGTTTGTTGACGTGGTTTGACGTGTTGTGTCACTTCCTGCTCCTGTAGAATCTCCATGGAAACGCTGGATGCTGACCTTCATTCGCTGACGTCTCGCACACGCTCACTAGAGAAGAGCATCAAGTGGGACACTGAACTACTGATGCAACTTGACACTTTTCTGCAGGTAACACACACACACACACACACGCACACATGGATATGTCGCTTAAACCAGTGGTTCTCAACCTTTTCAGGCCGCGACTCCCAAAATAATCAAATATGAACTGGGGACCCCCCCACCTTGAAGAGCACTAAGAGTTGAGGCATTACATTTTGTCTAACATGGTTCTATTGTGAAAATTGCAGACTATTTTCACAATTTCTGCCTCTAAGAGACAATTTGGACAATGTTTAATTTGTCATTTTAGAGGTATTAAATAGTCCTTAAATTGTCACTTTAGAAATGTGCAGATACCCTCTATCTATATACTTAAACTTTATGTTGAGTGAGGAAACAATGTACAACATTAAGTTAATCATCTGGGGACCCCCCCCCCAGGGGGTCCCGACCCACAGGTTGAGAACCACTGGTTTAAACGCTTAACGTGTACAACTAAATCATCATCCGTGTAGGAAGAATTAACAGAACATTTTCATATTAAGATTACCTTGTGGGTGGGTGGATGGTGGCCGGGCATCATATAACATCCAGATTTGATTGGCCAAGAGGACACGGTGAAAAACATGACATCCAGATTCGACTGGCCCAGCAGAGGTCATAAACGTTACATTCGGATTTAATTGACAGTTTAGCGTGAAGTGGCCTGAAAAAATATAGATTATTCAAATATTTTCTATATAAATAAACGCTGCAGTTTTTGTACTTTTACTCCACTAAAATTATTTTAAAACTTAATTAATTTCTAGTTACTTTTAGTAGTAGTAGTTACAAAACATACATTAACCACTTGCCCTACAGTATATACATTCAGGCCATTTGAAAATAGCCGATCTACAAGCTCACAATGCGTCGCCTCTGTTTTCAAACTATAAATAATCCCAGCATGCATGTGAGATGCCTGATCATCCCTGATCAGGCACATGCTGCTCAATAGTTTCATCCATTTGAACTGGGCGCGGGATGGCAGTCTTTGACTCACTCACACACTCACTCACAGTCTCCTTATATTCCTTGTGTGTATTTGTGTGTGTTTGTGTGTGTGTGTGTGTGTGTGTGTGTGTGTGTGTGTGTGTGTGTGTGTTCGTTGTGTGACAGCATGCGTTGTCGTGTGTGCGTGTGTTGCGTGCTAGAAGAGAGCAGCTGAACAGTGTGGTGAGAGAGTTGACAGACTTCTTCTGTGAAGACGCAATGACCTTCAGACTGGACGAGTGCTTCAACATCGTCAAAGACTTCTGCACCAAGTTTAACACTGCTGCTAAGGTACACACACACACAGTCCCTCATTCATATACTGTAGGTAGCATTCAGTTACACAACTCAGTGTGAGGACAATATGAACTGTTGGTGCCATCTCCTGGTCAGATGGTGAAAATGCAAAGCACACCTCTTCTCTTCAAAGGTCTTCATCAGCATGGGAAACATATTTATTTTCAGTGCCAAAGCAAGTGTGAGGGCGTGGCGATTCCCTATCGGGACAGAAACATAACTCAAATTTTCTAAATGCCTTGCCTAACTACTTTTCTGTTCGGTTCTGGGTGAGCATTCCGGTTACCGTTGTATATACTGAGATCAGTGTGGTGCAGACAGTGCTGGAATAAACATATGATTAGAAGTCTTAATGGTGGTTGCATGCCATTGTCCTACTGTCACAACAGCTCACATATCTTGCTGTGCTTGTTTCCAGTAATTAGTCATGTTTAAAATTTTAGGGCGTTTGTAATTTGTGGGAAGTATGTGTCTGATGTCTTGGTACACAGGGCAGTTAAAAAGTACACATCTCTCTCTGTCTGTCTGTCTGTATTTCTCTCTCTCTGTCTGTCTGTCTGTCTGTCTTTCTCTCTCTCTCTCTCTCTCTCTCTAGGAGAACATGGAGAGAGAGGCGAAGGACAAGGCTCGTCGCCGTCGCTTACGTGAGCTGGAGGAGAAAAGACACTCTTGGTCTGGAGGAGAAGAGGTGACATACACGCACACACTCGCACACACTCGCACACACACACACACACACACACACACACACACACACACACACACACACACACACACACACACACATGCACACAGATCTTACAATATTGTAAAGCACATAGCCAGTGGCGTAGCTAGGGGTAGGAAAGTTAGACTGAGGTAAGGGGGCCCAAGGTGCCAGAGGCCCTCGAAAAGTCTGGATTAAAACTCTTTTTCCCCCAATAATAATAATTATTATTATGATGTTTATCATTTGTGTCTAAAAACTTAAAATTACTGCTGGAATAAAACCAATGAGCGATACAATTTAAATAATTGAGGGTCCCTATATTATATACTCACCCCTTACAAAGCTAAAATGGTTTCTCCTGCTTTCACGTTGTTTTGAGACCTATAGTAGCTTTGCGGTTTGTGCGTCCGCTTGCATCATGTTATGGTTGTGAAACTTAGGTGTGCTCTACAGGATAATTATGATCATCTGAAGTGAATGGAAAAGTCTTTTCATTGGCCCTGCAAACATAAGATCAACTCTCACGTTCTGTTCGCCCCACCCTCCCCCGGTCCTGACTGTAAAGCAGCTTCTTCAGCACACAACAGCATGCATTGAACAGAGACAGGGAGAGGGAGAAAAAAAAAAAAAAAAAGACTGCAAACATAAGATCAACTTTCAGGTTCTGTTCGCTCCACCACCCTCCCCCGGCTTCTTCCACACACAACACGCATTGAACAGAGACAGGGAGAGAGAGAAAAAAAGACGTAATGTAACATAGAGCAGCATGTTTCATTACTGTAAACTGAGAGGAGAGCTTGACTGTTTACACTCAAGGAAGCAGCTGATGTCTGTGGGTAAGCATGCAACAGAAAATATTCTCCCCTCTTCCTTCTTCCTTCTTTATCCAACACCATTAAGCAATAAGCATGGATAACGTTTTAAGCACAAACGCAAGTGTTTCGAACGAAACACCTGTTTGCTAAGTTCTGGAAGGAAGCACTCCCAAACTAGTGACATGATCAGTTGATCACAATCGCATCATGTTATGAATGTATGTAGGTTCCCAAATCAAAGTGAAAAATGGTTTGGTTTGTTGCAACAATGACTAGTTATCTAAAGTATGGTAATAGTGTCAAGTAGTGTGAGGATTAATGTCAGAGTGTTTGTGTTTGAGCGCCTCAGTGCGGCCGCTGCAGAGTTCATGTGCAACCTCTTCCAGAGAGATAGATGGAGACACTAGAAACTCTGCTGGAGAAACAAGACAAACTGCTGGATGTCCCTAGTAATAACAATAATTGTATAATATCCCATCATCTATCTAGTAGTCATATGATTATGTCATACAAAAATAACAATCTAGGCATCACAATATTTTTGTTTCAGTCAGTCACAGTAGGCTATTATTGTTTTGTGAACTCCCAAAATGTTCACAGGATCTTGCTGTAGATTAAACACACTGACTGACTTTGCTGTTAAAACAATGTATGTGCATACACACAGACACAGTACACACAATAATGTCCTGTTATGCCATTCTCATATAGCCTTATATGATCTAGCCTGTTATACAGTAGATGTATTCTCAGATCATTATATCCAACCCTTGTTTTCCATAGTTTAGCTAACTAGCCAAAGTTCTGATTGCATGCAGACTCATTTTTCCGTGTAGGCTAATCATGTTACATACTTCACCCAATCTGAATAGTCCTATACTGCTTATTTTTTCTCCTATTCTACTTCCTATGTATAGCCTATATGCTTCACTCCTCATGTGCATTTGCTTGAGCACTGCTGCTATTGATTAGTGATTGTATATTCTGCACAACACCTGCACATATTTAAGCTGCTACTAAAAATACAATGTAGTGTTTTATTGTTATACTGTTTTATATTGGCTTGCATGGGAGGCTGGGCTCAAGTCAGAGTTCTGGTGTCTCATTCACTTGCTGGTGATGATGGTGGTCTGCACTTTTTATTATTAATAATACAGTAGCTGTATCTGAGTGTGCATGTAATGGATGATTATGTGTAGTGATCATGGTTAGATCAAGTTAAAATTCCTGGACTTTGTTTCAAGAGCTAGCATTGTCAAATTGTTACACCAGACACTACATGTTTGTTTATATCCTGCTTAGGCTACAACAGTAAAACTAAAAGTAGACAAAAATGGTAAATGGTGTTACAATTTGACAAATAAGGTGAACATGATTGCTGAGGCGATCACGGCTACCGTATCATTGTGAGACATGTCATTCAAACAGTAACAAAGTGTTCCCGGTTGGCCGGTTCTCCGCTTGCATGGGGGGGCCCATACAGATTTCTGGCCTAGGGGCCCAGAATTGCTAGTGACGCCCCTGCACATAGCACAGTCACGTTATCACCATTACGCTCTTTCTTGTCCCCGCCTCCTTTGTTTCTAGGTGGGCGGTGCTTTTGGGATGCGCTGCAGCAGCGAGGCAGACATGTCATCCGCCCTATCGCGGCATGAGGAGGCGGGGCTGCAGCTGGAACTCCTCGGCAACAGGCCTTGCCCCCGCTCGCCTCTCGCCAACCCCGCCTTCAACTCCCACAATCCCCTGGGGCGCTCGGTCAGCCTGCGACGTTCGCGGACCTCTCCGTCCGGCTCTCCCTCTGCGGCCACCGAGCGCCAATTGAGCGTGCTCCTGGGCATGACCCCGTCCCCCGAGCCCAAGACCAGCGCCGGCGGCGAGGCGTCACTGAGTCCCGCACATGCTCTGTGGAGATCTGGTAGCCCCGCCTCCTCTCCTGAAGCAGGGCCCAGGAGTCCCGGGGTTTCCCCCTGGATGAGGCCTATGAGCCCGGGCCTCGCCCTGCGCCTCAAACACCACACCCTGCTGCCTGCGCTGGGGCCCGCCACGCCCCCACAGACCCCGCCTCCACAGACCACATCACCTCCACAGACTCTGCCTCCTCCACCGCCTTCTCCACAGACCCCGCCTTTTCCACAGACCAAGCCTACTCCTACTCCACAGACTGCTCCTTCTCCACAGACCCCGCTTCCTCCACAGACTCCGCCTCCTCCACAGACCACGCCTCCTCCACAGACTCCGCCTCCTCCACAGACCCCACCTTCTCCACAGACCACACGTCCTCCTACTCCGCAGACTACACCTCCACAGACTCCACCTCCTCCACAGACTCCGCCTCCACAGGCCATGCCTCCAATGACTGACAAGTAAGCCTTTCACAATTATTACATAATAATCACAATTCACCCTCAGCCTTCTGGTTGGTCCCTGACTGACCAACCAGCCTTATGGTTGTTTATGTTGAATTTGCTAAAACATCGTTTTTGGAGAAAAAAAACATAATATGAGATGTTCCTTTTTACCAAGTTGAAAATAAGAATTGAATACACAGAACATCAATACAAAGTAAGCAGCATTACCGTATTTATTTTGATTATTCTTGTTGGACATCGTCAGTATGTATTATATTTTTGTCTAACTAACATGTCATGATCACGTACAGCCCTACCTCCGAGATGTGCAGAAGTCCGACAGGGAACCCCGCACAGCCTGAAGCAGAGACCACCCCTTCTACCTCAGAGTCCAACCGGTCGTGTTCGGAAACGCGGACGACGGCGACGACGCAGCACGACGCTAGCTCTCACACCACGGGTCACACAGATGACAATGACCGCTCCAGACTGACCCCAGACCAGGCCATGTCTGTCACTTTAGAGAGACACACGCTGGTCCCCGAGCTACAGGCCTTTGACGACGTGGACACCCACGGCGAGGAGCTTCCCCGCAGCAACGACCACCTCCTTGACGACGGCCGCGACCGTCTCCACGGGAACTGCCAGGACGATGTAGAGGTCGTAGGTCGAGGAGTGGAGGAGGAGGGAGGTACCAGATCCCAGATCAGCGACGGGGAGAAGCGTCCCGAACCCGAGTCACACCTCTCTTCCGCCATCCCTCCGTCACACAGAGAAGGAGAGAGAGATGAAGAGGAGGAGGAGAGGAAGGTGGTCGTTTGGTGTGTGACGGGTGTGTGTGAGACAAAGGGCGAGAGAGAGGACACACACACACCGGCGCACACTCCAACACAACCTGAGGACACACACTCGAACGCTCACTCTCCAAAACACCCTGAGGACACAAACTCAACCGTGCACACTCCAACACAACTTGAGGACTTGCACACACCGGCGCACACTCCGACACAACCTGAGGACACACACTCAACCATGCACTCTCCAACACAACCTGAGGACTCGCACTCAACACCTCACCCACCTGTTAATGACTGCCAGAGTCCCTCCCACTACCAGGAAGTCATGAAGGACACTTCCTGTATTCCTGCCAATCACACGCCTTCCGAGCCTCATCCGGACGCTGAGCGGCCAATCCCTGTAGCCACGCAGTCACTTCCGGTGCCTTCCGCCAATCAGACATCAGCCCAGTCCGCAGAGTCCACCAATGAAATGCCTGCTCCAACCACAGATGCCTCTGAGGGAACGAAACAGTCGACCAATGAGAAGGAAGAGAAAGAGGTGTCAGACAATGAAAAGATTGAGTTGGTGACTGCTGCGGAACACCTGACCAATGAGACGAAACAGACAGTGGGCTCCACCAGTGTAAGGAGAGAAACAGAGAGTCCTCCCCTCCACCTGGCCAACGAGAAGCAAGAATCCCGTTCCTCCTCCAATGAAAACACAGCATCTGAGACCTCAACCAAGGCCTCCTCTAAAACCCCGCCCTCCAAATCTCGTCCCACCGCCGGCGTCAAAACCGCAATTACCCCCAACCCCAAGTCCATCCGCACCCTGCACAGCTCAGAGAACCAGGGCATGAGGAGGGTGGTCCCAATCTCCAGGCCCAGCCGAGGTGCCTCTTCCCTGGGCAAACGTCCCACCAAACCAGCCGGGCACCTCCAGAATACCTCCGGCAGTCTGAGTCCCTTGAACCCCAACAGCCCCTCTCTCCGACGGGGAGAGAAGGCCACGAGTTCCCCCTCTTCCTCCTGGAAGTCCAGCGTTCAGAGGCAGGACCCCTCCAAGGACTCCAAGGTTTCAAGTAAGCGTGTCACAGTGATTATAATCGTCTGATCATAATTATTTGAGCTAAATCGCAATTATTTTACGTAATGCTTAGAATCTTTTCCATTCATCTTTATTAAAACAACAGGATGAAATGAACAGAAATGTTCTATTTCCATCATTATTTCCAAGTCGTCCACAGTCTTGTAAACACTTTCAACCTGACCTCGTGTTGTGAGCTTGTACATTGGTTATTTTTTTAAAGGTTTATGCCAAAAACACAATTAGTATCATTAATCACAATTATCTGTATGATAATTAATCGTCAAGTCAAATGTAATGATGGTGACTGCCCTGGTTTCAGGCATCCAGAGCCCCGCCCGCGACCCAGGGCTCCAGCAGCAGCAGCAGCTCCAGAAATGGCCGTCCGTACGGAAGCCTGTCCAGAAACCCCGGGCGGCGGAGGAGAAGATGTGCCGCTCCACGCTGCGGGCGCTCGCCACCCAGACCGGGGAGGGAGGAGGAGGAGGAGGAGGAGGAGGGGGAGGAGGTGGGAGTGTCAGCGCTCCCCCGACCCCCTCCCACAAGGTGGCCCGCTTCGCCCGAAACACCGCCTCCTCCTCGTTCAGACGGACGCACGCCGCCCTCGCTCCGGCGGGCTCCCCAAAGGCTGCCGCGGCCGCCTCCCCTCTAGTCCGCTTGGGTTCACTGCGGCTCCCCTCCTCCACCTCCGCACCCCCTTACTCTTCCTCCTCCTCTTCCTCCTCTGTGCTCCCGAACAGCGACGAGCCGCCCTCCTCCTTGCCCCTGAGGAGGTCTCAGACTGTCCCCGTGCCTCCCCCTCCCTCTCCTCGTAGCCCTCCTCCCGACTCACTGGCTCCCCCTAAAGGCCACAGGCGGAACAACAGCGGGGGTTTCTCTGACAAGTCATCTCACTCCAGGGACTCCAAGACCCAAAAGCCCACCTGGCGGTAGAGCGAGGGGAAACATTCCAACAGTGAATGCACACTGACCTCACTCCTTCCAAGGGTAGAGAGGCCATGTTTCATTAATAAAGCTGCAATACATCACTTTTGTATGTTTATTATTTTAAGCGGTACTGCCTGAAGGTCAAAATTAAATTTGTCCCCTTCTCTATTAGGTCAGTGGTTCGAATTTCGTTCAGGACATAAAAGTACGGATTGCAGCTTTAACACATTCCATTATGAAGTGTGCAGGAAGGGCTGCATTCCAAAAGGAAGTCTGAACAGGCTTCTATCTAAGAGTGTAATCTTCCAAGTTGAAGCACTTGCAACCTTTTGCCGCTTTGAAAGAAGGCAAAATTCCAAAATGTTATTAAGCAAAGGGTCTCCTTTGTTTGAGACAATACTGTGATTACAGTAAAGGTGCCACATTCCATTATGAATGACACACACGTCTCCTATCTATGGATATTGAAGAAAGAAAAGGACAAAAGCTATGTGTGTTCCAATACAATATTTATAGTCTCTTACACTCTTTTTCTTTTCTTTTTTTTAGAGAAGGGATACTTTGGCATTCCAATATTTACCATAAACACTTTGAATCTTTGATGTTCAGTTGTGTGTAGGGTGGGATTACTGGTCCCAATATAAAATTAATTTCTCCATTATTTATTGCTATAATATTAAATAATGTTTTATTTTATTTTATTTTATTATGATGACTTCATTGTTCATTCAATTCCTAATTTCTAAATGTCACAAAATGCTAAAGCATATACAGATAATTAAATAGTAATGAATGAGTGGACAGTTGTAAAGCTGCTGATGTTGGTGTTTGTTTGCTTAAAGTCATACTGTGTGACATCTTTCATTTTAGTCTTTTTGGTGACAGCTGTGGCAGCTCCGAAACATTATACATTTCTGATATATTGCCGATGTCAGGGGCAGACACCTTTGTGTTTCGATAAGTTGTAAAAAAGAAAAGAATACACACACATTTCAGTGGAATAGTTATTGTGAGGAAAAAAAACACAGGTGAAAGATTATATAAAAGTTACACAGTATGACTTTAATAACTTTTGTTACGTTTTTATCTTAATAAGTCAGTACTTTAGGTGCTATGGTACCTGTCGAAGGAAGGTCGGTCGGTCTGTTTGTTTAGGAAGGTTCACAAGAGAAGAGTCGCGTTCAACCAGAAGTTATTGTAAAATATTATTGTAACTAAACTGTAGGGCAGAGGTTCTCAGCAGTGGGGTCCTTGATGGGGTCCCTGGGGGGCATCTAGCTCAAATGTTTTCCATCCTTAATATGCAAAGGATGCAATCAAACATTTTGGGCCAAAAATGGTTTGAAAAATATTCCAAATGTTTCACATTTTTTCAAGATTGTTTTGAAAATAGTAGAGCCACCATCTCACATTGCATCGTGTGAGCTTGTAGATCTATTTAGGGTGCTATATTAACGAATTTAACTGGGGACCACCTGGAACTCCTTCAAGGACCCCTGGGTGTCCCAGGACCTCAATTTGAGAACCACTGCTCTGGCTGATTGATTGATAGTTAATGTTCACCATTAATAACATACACGTCAAGACAACTAGATAACGTCTGTTTAGATCAGAGTTTAACTATGTATCTCTATACAGTACATTGTACAGTGAGGGATTTCTGAACCAAATGGCGGAGCAGAGGCGACGATTGACAGGCAAAATCCCTCAACAGCGACACCCACAGGCAAATAGTTTTTTTTTTTCATTGCGACTGAAAAAGTCTCTGAACATGAAACCTCTAAATGAAGCAGACTGCACACAACGGATTAGACACTAGATATTGTAGTTCAGACAGACATCTTTGGATGGATGTGTGATGAAGAGGGAAGGGAGGAAGGAGACAATGGGGATGCCATTATTTTTCAGACATAAACATAAGTAAAAACAAATATACACGTTTTGGAGAACAGGGGGAAAAGTAAAGGAGAGAAGGACGTAGGGAAGGAAAGCAGTGTTCTGTTTGGAACAGACAATAAAAATAAACTGATATTTCCTGCATATCTGATCGAATGTAAAAAGCCTATTGAAGATTCATCTCAATTAATCCAATTTTGAGATTTTTCTAATAAAGGGGAAAGGACAGAGAGGAATAATATATTATAATATATATATATATAATGGCACACATGTATAGTTTGACTCCTTCTTACAAAAGAATGGCTTTATTTTGTATTAAACATGATTCTGCACTATTATCTTTTAGTCCAAGCTAACATGATGTCTATATCTTTCCTGATTGACCTAGAAATTGTATCATTCTTATTATTGTATTTACGATGGAAGAAAATCATGGGTAAAATAATTATTGTAATGACTAAATTCTCCACTTCCAATGCCTGATTTCAGTACCGTTTTAAGTGCCAAGTATGTTTGATACAGTTATATATAAAAAGTATATTTGTATGTTTATAAATATGTATTTAGTCTTTGATATGTAAGCTCTCTGGTCATTAATAAAGTTGTATTCCTCTATTGTATCACAATTTGTGGTTACGCTTTTATTGTATAGTTATCTAATTTCTGTCTTGCAGGTCATTATTGTGTACATAGTATCTCTTTCTAAAACTAGACCAGGTCAACCTGGTTGTGCCAGACCCCCTGTCTGTCATCATCATTTATGACATCATGCCTTTTGTAGGCATGTCATCATCATGTCATCATCATATATACCCTTTATATAGAAAACCCGGACAGACCGACATTTGCTTATGTAGGCCTACCCATTTCATGGGTCTGGCAATAATATAGGCCAAAATGTTTTCAGGGGGGTTGATGCTTAATATAAAAATCACACCCATGCAGTGTGAGTGAACGGTGCCTCATTAAGCCCCGTGAAGCTTGGCCAATGCCAAGCTCTGCGGGACATAGATAGATACCTTTATTATCCCAAGGGGGGAAAATCAGTCGCCCAGGGGCAGCACAGCAGTTTAAGGTTTACAAAGATACAGAGAAGTATGAAAAAGAAAAAGAGCAAGGCACAATAAAATAATATATACATAAAGTGTCAAAAACAGGTAATGCTCATAAGTGTCACATCACAGCACAAAAATATCCCTCCATACCAGACGCATCTCCGTGGGAGAAACCAGAGCCCCCAGGATGGGAGAAGACCCCCCCCCCCCCCCCAGTTAGCCGTTACCCCAGCACTTCAGAGACTGTTGGGTGAGTGGGTTATATGAGGACAGTTGGGTGAGGGGCTATGTAGCATGCGTGTAGTCCAGGCTCTGCTGCATGTAGGCAGGGATATCAATTTATCAATGATAGGAAGGGAATGCATTAAAAGAAAAATCATTCATGAGTCTTTATTGATCCCCATGGGGAATTCAGGTGTCATAGCAGCAATGCAGAAGGCAAGAAACAACCAAATAACATTTTTTTTTGCTGTGGTACACTTTTAATAACTTGGCCTCCTGGCCATTATGTCGGTAAATAATAAGGACTGAACCTAGGTAGGTAGGTCCTTCTAAACACGGCACGCTCTGAGGAATACCAACAGTTGGCATCCTATATGGCTTTTTAACTTAAATGAAACTTAACATTTGTTACATTATGCCATAGAGGACTACAGACATTCAAAGCTTTTTTAACCACATCCCACCCATTGGGCGTGCTTGTAGTAAACCTGAGGGCTTCTCTGTCATATACAGTTTACAGAATGTGTACAACTGTCAGCATAAGCCAGCCTACACAGTAGGTATACGGATCATACATCTGTACAGTCAATCAACAGTGAATTTAATGTGCAACATACACATATATTGACAGTGAAACATTAGAGCAGTTAATCTAAGCAGACAACTGTACTTCCATCTACTCCATTGAGAGCACAAATACTGAAGATGATGGTGGCACCGGCAGGTTTGACACCCCACATTCTACCAGCATACGTATATTGCCCCAGTAGCCATCGGTCATCCTCATCATCATTTTTCATCATAAGGATCCATCTTCATCAAACGGGGGTGTATGTCCACTCCTCAGCCTGAGAGACACGCAGTTGAGACTGCAATGACCAATAGCCATCTGCCCCACAGATTCCCACGTGTCCGTCTTTTCACAGTAGCGCTCGATGTACTGGAGACTCCCACCCCTACGTGAAAAGAGACCAATAGCCATGAGAGAAATTATCTGGTGTGGACTGGAAGTCACATTATCCCAGGCATTCGTGAAACAGCAGCAGTATCTTATCTGTGTCAAGTTAGATTTGAACCACTTTAACCATTATTTTATGCTTTAACTACTGACAAATAGCATAGGCCAATATACAAACTCACAGCGCGGCAGAGTGCCGTGCTGCGAGCTTGTAGATCTGCTATTTTTGAAAAATCGTGAACATTTGTGCAAGTCTTTGAATATTTCTTACCCGATTCTATAAATGCCTTCTAAATCCTTCTTCTAAATCAGTGGGTCAAAAACAAAAAAAGTTCTTCTCAAGTTTTGAGAAGGAGAAAGTTCTTCTGCATGGTTTTACTGCTTCTTCTGAGCTCCAGGAGGTGGTGAATTGGGTTTTTTATTTTACAAACCAACACTGGTTTCCTGCTAGGTTTATCTGCTAGACTAGTTTAAAAACAATTAAAACTAGAAGCAGTGCTCTTCCGAGCACAGGTCTCCACCAGGCCACACAAATCGGCCTGTTATAGCGCCACCATGAGGCTGATTTGAAAAATGTGGGGCAGAGGTTCTGAATTAGCATCCAGGGAGTGTGTGTGCTCAGTTTGGCAGCGATCGGGCCAACGGCGCCGGAGATTAGCTGGTAACAACCAGGCCACACAAATCGGCCTGTTATAGCGCCACCATGAGGCTGATTTGAAAAAAAATTAGCTGTTCACAAACTGCGAGGACGCACGGACGCACGGACGGACGCACGGACGGACGGACGGACGGACGGAGGGGAAAACATACTCTCCCTCAGCCTTCGGCTGGTGGAGACAATAAAAACCTTACCTGCTGTAGTAAATGGCGTAATATTCATCATCGTCGAGAGCATCATCGATATCTTCTACCCCTCCTAGAACGTAGATACTGTTATCCGCTGCGACCGCGGAATGAGAGAAGCGTCCCAGTGTCAGGGGGGCGCACATGGTCCACTTGTCGGTCCTAGGGTTGTAGCACTCCATTGTGTTTTCCTTGATCACAAGACCATTTTCATCATCATGAAAACCACCTATGGATAAACAAGAATTAACCGTATAGTGTCATTTTGCGCTCCACAATGTGCCCAAACTACAGTGACATTTAAGTGAGTCTATTATGGAACTAATGTCAGTGGTGGATACAGATTATACAGTAATCAAGTACTGTTAAGAACAACTTCACCCATTTTCTGTGGACACTTCAGAAACCCACCTACTTGTGACATCATCATCTATTTTTTTTGTTGTTTTGTTTCTTGTTTCTTAATGTGGGAACAATGGCTTCCTGTATACTGTAACATGCCAACTTTCCTAATAGCTTTGATTCCCCACCTATGATACCACTGGTAGGCGGGTTTCTGAACTGTCACAGGCCTTCTCTGAGACGGGGAAGACAAAAATGGTACCATATTATGAGAAGCATTAATGAGGATCAATTATATGAAGATAGGTTGAAAATTGTTGAAGTTGTCGTTTAAGTACAGTTAATGACACGCCAATTCTTTGCCATCTGGCCAGTGATGTATATCGAACCAGTTACCCATATATGGAGACCCCGCATGATAGTCAACAATGTGATGTATGTGCATTACCAAATATGGGCATTACCAGATATGCCCTTAATATTGATGACATCAGGACAGGGATCTCCATATATGGGCATAAAACGGACAAGGCCATATTGATTTGCAAGTGTTAATCGTGATGATATCAGCGATCTCCATATATGGGCATAAAAGGGACATCAAGCCAGAGTGTGATGTCAGAACGGCAAACCCATTCTGTTAAGAGTGGTTCCCCTGACATCACAGTGACATCAGAGCATGATGTCAGAGCGACAAACCCATAGAACCTCAGTGTCAAGCGTGACATACAGAGATACGTGGACAATTTTTCATTTTACAATCCAATATATTTGTGAAGTGGGAGATCCTGCATAATGAGTACTTCTATTTGACACTGAAAGTATCATTTTTATTCTAATACTTGTGTATTTTTACTGAAGTAAAAAGTAATTTCTACATTCTAGTACTGCAACGTCGTGTCAAAAATAAGTAAAAACACAGAGTACTTCTTGCATCACTGACTAAGAGCCTTTAAAAACAGATATGATACCTATGACATATATCTTTCCATTCAGAGTGCAGGCAGCTGATCGATCCCGCGAAATCTGCATAGGAGCGATTTCTGTCCATTCAGAGGTCTCAGGGTTGAACTTTGCAGGACAGGACGATGGCCGATCATCACCTGCGGCTTGACCTAGGGCCCAGGAGGACACACACCCACCCGTCAAAACATTATTAATTGTCAACGGGAGGGAGAAGAATGAATGTGTAATAATACCAAAGACATTTTCAGTTAATCATGATCATGGTTGCTGGTGAGATAAATGTTTTTTGGCTCTTTTAGTCAAAAATGATAATAATCAAGATCACTATATGAAAAACTGACATGTTCAGCATTGTAAAATTGTTGATCTGGTATTTTTTTCCCCCATAGAGTTACTTTCCTACACCACATTTAAAATATGAATCAGTTATTTGAAAATTGCATGCATTTTTATTGACCTAAAAAGATCAGCAGGCTGAACCTGGAGGTGCATAAATCTGTTCCATACCAATAAAATAGAGATGTCCATCTAGTGCCACCACAGTACGGTGGATGACAGCATCATAATGCTCTCTCACACGGACAGACTCCATGAACTGCCAGGTGTTGGTATCCGGGTTGTACCGCTCCATTGAGTCTGCACTCTTGACACTCTCATGGCCACCCACTGCAAACACATATCCATCTAACATCACCAGACCTAGGGACAATGTGGATTTGTACAGGGGGAAAAATAAAGATAAAAGATAGAAAGAAGTGATAATCATGGCCAGGCCTGGAATTTCGTCATTTTAGGGGTAAGGCCACTTGGCCTTTGGTGTTGTTAATTTTTTGAGGGCACAAAGGCCAAATGCCAGGGCAGGAAGGCCATCAAATAAAACAAGATTTTAGTCCATTGACAAAATTTGTTGAATCTAAGGGTTAGGGATGATGACCCTTAAGATTTCAGAATCTCAACAAAAGACACTGGTGTCTACATGACAAGAAAGAGACACCGGTGTCTACTGTCCACATATTGACAAGAATGACAGAGGAGAAAGTGGTACAGTCAGTTGGGGCATTAAAGGCCTTTGCACGCAGGGTCCGATTTTCAGCACGGAAAAACTGACAATAAATGAACACATGGTATCTCTATGACCTCATGCACACCAGGCCTGAATTTTGCCCACATTCAGACAATATGGTGCGTTTTTTCTGTGCGGAAAATCGGACCCTGTGTGCAAAGGCCTTAAGGCCACTGTGGGCTCAGCTCAAGCCATTGGTTTGAGGGGCACAAGGCCAAACTGAGGGGCAACGGCGGCCATGGCCTTCATGGCCTCCATGAAATTCCTGCCCTGATCATGGCCATATGCAGCCACTTTGTGTAACCAAGGAAACAACACTTGGTTATTCCAAAACAAACACACATCATTTTAAATTCAACTTGAATTTCAAATTGTAATTCAACTAATGATTCTGTGCTTTAATTATGCATTCTCATGAATGATGCAACAAAGATAGATAGAAAGAATTATTCTTTTACTTTATTTTTTAATGTTTACAATCAGGGTTAATGAGGTTACATTGCATGTCATAATTTGACAATCTTACTGAAGCTATTGCGTACGACATTCATGGGAGCCATCTTCGACCATGAGTTACAGTGAACATCATAGCGCCACATCTCTTTACTGTAAGAATCATACAATCCACGAGATCGATCACATCCTCCGGCCAAATACATAGTAGAGCCTAAAGGGTAAAAGAAGAGGATGATTAAATTAAAACAGGTTGATTGTTACATAAATAAAGATTTGAATATAGAACTTGAAATGTCTTCATTTACTGTATCCATCTTCTTTTAATACAATCACTTATTAAGCCACTAGTGTGAGTCCCAGGGGACTCGGTAAACACTAGTGAAAAGTAGTGGAAAATAGCTGATAAAAGCTCAAAATACATCGCATTGTGATCTTGTAGAAAGCCTATTTTCACTACTTCTTAAGTTATTTACTTTTACTGAATTTTCTTTCTCTTCTTTAAGATTTTTTCTTTTTTATTATCTGTTGAAATAAACAAATTGTAGGAAACCAAAATGGGTCCCGACACCGATTTAGACACCTGGCCTGAGAGTCATCAGTAAATAAAAACATTAAATGGCATAATATCACAGGTCCTTGTATCCCTCCACCATGTGACATTGCTTTATGAAGCGAATGCCTACTGCCTGTCAATCATCATATGTGCATGCTACACTGGCTGTTGGTTTGGGATTCTGTGCAACTGAGCTACTGTGAAAAATGTGGAACTTGAAGATGTGTGTCATTGATTTATTCCCATAAATAAGGAACAAAGTGTGTCCTTATCAGGGCACGTCTTTTAGTTTCCAAATAGGGCAACCCTAGGTCTTAATGCAAGTTAAGAGTAATCCTCACCTGACGAAACCACAGCATAGTCATCTAGTGTCACGGGCAGGCGTCCCAGGGTCATCCACTGACTGGTCAGGGGGTCAAAGCTCTCAACTGAGTCAAACCCATCTTGAATCTTTACACCCACTCCCACGATCACTTCAACAAGCGGGGAAGAATCAGCAGGTCAGAAAAAGTAGATTGAAATGTTCAATTTGAAACCAAATGTATTTCATAAAAACAGGACCATTTCACAGGCATGCTAGCCTTTGGACAGATTTTGAGTTTCAATACCCATACCCACTTATAATCCACAAAGTTATCCCACATTTAAAAGAATTGCATGATCTACCAGTAAGACTCCCTAATCGGGAGATAAGCGACCGTCAGGTCGCATACACAAACTTTAGAAGGCAATGGTAGGCAATCAGGAGGGAATATGGGAAATGGGACAGATCCATGATGATGACATGACTTTAGAGATACGGTGTAGCGCTTTGCGTAATCTGTAGGAACAGTGTCCAAAAATGTGTTTAGCAAAAATGGTCCTGATGGTGGTGCTAGATGGGACAGATGCATGTTGATGACATGACTGCAGAGATACTGTGCACCACTTTGCGTGATTTTAGGGCAAAATCTATAGGAGCAGTGTCCAAAAATGTGTTTTGCAAGAATCAGCCTCATGGTGGCGCTAGAAGAGGGCCATGTTAGAAATGAGGGGTGGAGGTTGTGGTTTGGCAGCCAAGGAGTGTGTGCAAAGTTTGGCATGGATCAAGCTTAGCTTGAATTGTACAATCTAATCCTGAATAGAAAACTAAAGTCATATTCTTATTGACATTTATGCTTGCACATTGGAGGAATTTGTCTTTGCACGAACTGGTAAAAACCTTGATGTATTTTTTCCAGCATCATCGGTTTTGAGAGATGCATGCATGTGTGAGGCAGGGTACCTGTGGTCATGCGTGGCCGTGCTGTGCTAATGAATGGCACGAGAAGACGCTCTTTGGCCTCCGAGATGAACCTCTGGCAGCGGTGGTATTCTGTTAGCGCGTCCAGAGACTCCACCACAGTGTGGAGGTAGGAGGGACTGATGAGAGGCAGACGGATTTGCTCTAGCACCTTAAAGGACACGTAGAACAAAGCTGTGAGCTTGTAGATCGGCTATTTTCACATGGCCGCAATGTATATATAGGGTTGAAGTGGTTAATGTATGTTTTGTAATAATAATCAATCTACAAAGTACATTTTTTCATATAAATGTAGTAGAGTAAAAGTACAGTATTTGGATCCAAGATGCAGTGAGTAGAAGCAAAAGTAATTTGGAAATGCTCAAGTAAAGTACAAAATTGTAAAAATAAATTGTACTTAATAAATGTACCCTAATTTACACCACTGCCCTCTGGATATGGAGTAAACAACTATATATAATCCTGCATAATAACTGCTAGTACTACTGTATACTGTATAGGTGCCAAGCATGTAGTGGAAAGCGGGCGCTGTTCTAGCAACTACCTTTTACAAGACCTCATACTGCATGTATGGATAGGCAGAGACCTCTGATTGTCTGAAATGACTGACCTTATCAAAGTTCTGCTTGTGCGTAGCACACTTGTCTAACCACAACATGGCAGCCTCAAACACCATGTCATCATTGGGCACATTGAGATGGTCGCTGGCCAGAATCTGTCAGTCTTTCCACAGACAGAGAGAGGAAGTCTTCCTAAATAGTAGAAAGGAAAAAAGGGAAAATATAGATTAGCTGATAGACGAAAACTCTGTTTCCATACTGATAAAACCTTTTCTCCTCTGAAATGCTCACTGGTGATAGGTGGTTTCATTAGTACAACAGACATATCACTGTAGCTTATTAATATGAATATATATTCAATTACAGACCAATGACTGTTTCAATGTTTCTAGCCAGGTCTGGGTCAGTTGTGGTGGCAGGTTGATGCCACCACAGTAAGTAATACAATAAAATAAGTTATAGGAGAAAAACCAACAACAGACGAACAGCTTGGTTTAATGTATTGTTCCCTCAATCACTGACCTGCTGGTAGACGACACTGAAGTGTTCCACAATGTAAGCCATGCTGTGTTTCTCCAACGTTTTACAGGAGTGCGCCTCAGCAATGCAGTAAATCCCCACACAGTTACTTGTATCCATGTGACGCTCCATGTAGTCACAGCAGGCCTCTTGAACAGCGGTGACTTCGAGCAGGTTTGACGCTGCTAGTAGGGCCTGGATCAAATCAATACATTATCTTTATTAACCCATTAACACCTGAGGACCCAATTCTATAAATGTCTTCTAAATCCTAAACATTTACTTAAAAATGTTTCTATACTAGTGGTTCACAAACCCTTTTTTTATTTGTATCAAGGACCCCCAGAATTATATGCATTTAATAATAATAATGGTTAAAATGGGTAAAATGTAAAGTGACACGGATAGTTTTTCCAGGTCTTGAATGAATGAGGTTCATGAATGCTCGTGATGATATGACATTACCTGCACATTTGTAGTGGAGATGGACACTGTTGAAGTGTAGGCATAATTCACCAACAAACCAATCATCTGAGGTTCCACTCCACCGATGGTCACCCGTTCCTGTGTGGACTCCACCATGCCAGATGTAAACATGGCCTGTGCAGGTTGAAAAGCTGAATGACTGGCTTGGATGGAGTGTTCATGGTTTAGAATAATAGAACATTTTTCAAAATAATTTCAGGTATACAAATAAGATACAATTCCATATACAGGTACTCTTTGGGCGCTTTTCGACAGGCAAAGAACCGATTCAGGTTCTTTTTCTCACCTATGGGATGAAGCAGAGGTGAGCTTTTTTTTTTTTAGACATTATTTCCGCGAGTGGCTCTTCTATCGAGAGGGTCTCAGAGTACAAATACCTGGGGATCTGGCTCGATGAGAAATTATCGTTTAAATTTCATATTGAAAATCTTATTACTAAAGTGAGACAAAAGATTGGGTTTCTTTATAGAAACAAAGCATGCTTTCCTGCATCCTGTAAAAAGTCTATTATTGAAGCTACTTTTCTCTCTGTTTTAGATTATGGAGACATTATATATAGTATTGCTTCTCCTTCAATTTTAAAGCGCCTTGACACTGTGTACCACTCAGCACTAAGATGGATCACTGGTGACAGCTATGGAACCCACCATTGTACACTATAGAGCATCGCAGCGGAAGTGGATGCCTGGGGTCACTTTCACTTTCACCATTCATTTTCGCCATAGACTTTTACAAAAATATTTATAACAATTATGTTAAGCCTCGAACCAAGCCATCCAGGATGGAGGTGAATCATGATCATACAACCTTTGATCCTATATGAAAACATATTTTAATATTACATTATTTGATATACTACATTTAATAACTACCCTTTGTTTAGCGATTTTCAAAATGTTCTTTTCATAGAAAAAAAGGTTATATGGTCATGATTCACCTCCATCCTGGATGGCTTGGTTCGAGGCTTAACATAATTGTTATAAATGTTTTTGTAAAAGTCTATGGCGAAAATGAATGGTGAAAGTGAAAGTGACCCCAGGCAATCCACTTCCGCTGCGATGCTCTATATGGGAACTCAGGTTTATCCTCCTTATTTGAGAGGCGTGATAAACACTGGTATCTTTTTATTTTTAAAGCTCTCTCAGGATTGCTCCCCCCTTATATTTGTTCAATGCTGAATCTGGACCCTAGTCCCAATCAGACGCGCTCAAGCGACATTTTGACGCTCGAGGTTCCATTTGCTCATACAGATCTTGGCAAGGCAGCATTTTCTATCAGTGCTCCACTTGCATGGAACAAGCTCCAAAAATCATTAAAAATAAAATATCTGCCGGCCTTAGGCCAATTTAGGATTATGGTTTCTAACACCTTTGTTCTAAACTGTATATGTTTTAATTAATTTAGCTTTTAGTTTCTTTAACTTTCTACATTTTACAAGTATTCTCTTTTTGATTATTTCAAATGATGTCTGTAAATGTATATATGTTGTTGTTCATGGTTGTATCTCGGTTGCGTTGTAAATGAGTGCTTGCTCTCAATTGCATTCCGAGTTTAAATAAAGGTAACAAACAAACAAACAAGCTTTTCCACCGAGAACCAAGTTGGTTCCCGAACCGTAAAAGTTGGTTCGGAACGGGAACCACAAAATCCTTGGTTCCTCTGGTTCAATCTAGTGGAAACGCAAGCCGGTTCGCGGCTGGTTCGCAAGAACGAACCAAGGTTCCAAGAAAGTTGAACGGCACTGGTTCTTGAACCAAGGTTCTTTTGGTGGAAAAGGCCCCAAATAGTCTCCCTTGTTCCCTTATGGAGAGACACAAAGGGGCCTTTTCCACCAAAAGAACCTTGGTTCAAGAACCAGTGCCGTTCAACTTTCTTGGAACCTTGGTTCGTTCTTGCGAACCAGCCGCGAACCGGCTTGCATTTCCACCAGATTGAACCATGTTTAAACAGAGGAACCAAAGATTTTGTGGTTCCCGTTCCGAACTAACATTTACGGTTCGGAACCAACTCGCACCTTGTTCATCCCATAGGCGGGAGAAAGAACCCGAACCGGTTCTTTGCCGGTCGAAAAGCGCCCTGTGTGCCTCCATAGGGAACCACTGCTGGTCATGAAATCAATCAACAATAAAGTTTCCATGAATTCAAGTTTCCATGGGGTGAGTAATGAACTATCCATTTAACATCAGCATGTATTTATTTACATGAAAGTAAGTGCTAAAGGAGGCCAGCAGGTAACGATGGCAGGGGAACTCCTGTCCCTCACAGCACAGGATCACATCACACAAGACACCATGGAGCCGCAGCCTGTTGAGTCCCTCCAACACCTGGTTGGGATGGTTGGAATCCACAAACATCTCAGTCTGCAGTGAGGCTGGGGGTTCCGTGGTGCTGTGCCCCTGAAATGCAACGACAACATCCAGACTGAGATTTATAAAACGGACAAATAAACAAACTTGTCATCTGTGCATGATGTTGCCGATTCCGTAATGTGGCTTTAAAACCAGTCCTTGTGTAGAATGTGTACCTTGTGAAATGTCATGTTCCCTTGTATATTAGGGGGAGATCTTGCTATTTTGACGTTCCATCATTTCGACTAAGAGTTAGGGTTAGGTTTAGGCATAGTTTTACCAAGGTTAGGGTTAGGTTTAGGCATAGTGGTTAATTCACCAGGTTAGCATTCACCAGCGTCGGCAGGTTAGCATTTCACCAGGTTAACACTCACTTGCGTCGAAAAGATGGGACGTCAAACAGATGTTATGTAGAAATGATGACACGCTCCGTATATTAGTCCCTCAGTGATAGTTTAATGAGTCAACATCATGGTATTCTAGTTAGCATGTTGACATGGCTGCAGGGTAATCTAGAGAGCAGTGGTTCTCAAACTATTTTATGACAAGGACCCCCAAATTAATGTAATGTATTTGGTCGCAGAGTCAGTGGACCCCCCCATCTGATGACAATTTGTGCCAGGCACCCCCTTGCAAAGAATTTAAGATTTTTTGAAAAACCTAATCTACAAGATCTGTTAACAGTCGACACACCTTCTCTTGGCAGCCTGTTGTGTTTCACTCTGGCAGGCAGAGGACAGCATGTTGTCAGCCATGGCTGAGGTGAGGTGGAGTAGAGTGGGCAGCGTCTGCACAGAGAACACATTACATCACATCATGCATTTAACTCTGAGGGGGGAACAAAATCAAATGCAACCTTGATGAAATGATCATGATTCATTCACCTTTCCTCATCTTTTTATTTGTTTCGCCTGTTGGTTGCAGTGATTTAATCCCATTCAGTGAATTAGGTTGTATTGTGATCAGATGCCATGGGAGTGCATTGACAATTGTACGTCAAATAATGAATGTCAGGGTATTCAAGCAGAAGTTGAGTCCTGCTTGTCTATATCAAACTTTGGTCTGCATTTTGTCTTTGTCCACATCACCCTCCATCACTCCCCACAGGCAAAACACAACGTTCTTCCTTTTATATACATAACATACACGTTTATATTGCGAAACAAATGTAATAAACCAAAAGAAGAACACCTCAAATAAAATAAAATAAAAAAATACCTCGTTGTCTCACTTGTCTGCTACAACTGCGCACAGTGCGCACAGATCCAAATGGAATCGAGTTATCGAGTAACCAAGTGGCCACAACAGACATCCGCACACAAACAGCAATGGAGTCCGTCCGTCTACTCTACAACAACTGTTAATTGATTAAACAATTAACTAATTAAGTATTCACTTTTTAGGCGTTTAGAAAATATCTTCCTCCCGCTGCTTCTCTTGAAGTGACTGTGTTACCGACTACTGTGTCCTCCTGACAACACATACTAAAATAGCAGTTCCGGACACAAAGGTAGTTACACAGTGTGTATTTCAATTTTGAATGATGTTTCTTACGGAACAAATAAGGAAAATGTAGATGACATAGGCCTATATTTATATACAAATTAATTATCCAAAAGTAGCCTAATAGTCAGGGAAAATTTGCAGAATACCTGTCAAATCTGGGAATAAATTCCTTACCAAACAATTTCTTCACCATGTGTTACGAGTAATGGTGTCTAGTAACATATCTAACAAAGATTGAAATTCAACATCCCTAGCAAAATATTTGACAGCTACTAATCTGGGTAATTCTTCTGGGTCTCATTCACTTACTATACACTGTACTAAGTACTATACACTGTACTATATGGGGAAAATCACTCCCAAAAATATGCTTTAAGTAGGATGTTAGGGGTCTAGGTGTTTTTAATTATTCTGAATCCATTGCAAGCATTTTGCACGAAAAACATTCCTTTGGCCAAAAATGGACCCCACACCTTGTGAAAAGTGAAGACTCATCACTAAACCATCTTTTTCTTGCATCTAGCTGTTTTTGGCACAATGAATGTTTTTCGTGCAAAACAAATGCTTGCAATGGATTCAGAATAATTAAAAACAACTAGTTAGACCCCTCACATCCTACTTAAAGCATATTTTTGGGAGTGATTTTTTCCCTTATAGTACAGAAAGTGAATGAAATCCAGAATTACCCTAGCTTTCAAATATTTTGCTAGGGATGTTGAATTTCAATCTTTGTTACTAGAAACCAAGGTTATAATAGTTTTGGATTTTTCCATTAGTTTTTATTTTTATTAGTTTTGAGGTTTTGTTTTCAATTACAGTTTAGTTTTAATTTGTTTTTAAAGTGAGGTCGCTAGTTTCGTTTCGTTTTTATTTTTTGAAAGTTTTAGTTTTAGTTTAGTTTTTATTAGTTTTAGTGTTAGTTTTAGTCTTTTACGTAATATGGGGTATTTGTCAGGGGTGAGATTAAAAAAGCTCCGGAAAAAGTATTGTCTAATAAAGAAAATCAACAAAACATCATATTGTTGAGAGTGGCAGGAATGTTGAGACATACAACTTCTCTCTTTGACCTCACCAACTGGTGTTTTTTATTTTTTATTTCCACAAAAGACAAAAGACGAAAACTAAGGAGATTTTCTCTATAATTTTAGTTTATTTTAGTTAGTTTTGTAAACACACAATACCGTTTCAGTTAGTTTTCGGTTTTTTTAAAAGCTTAGTTTTTATTTTTATTTCAGTTAACTAAAATGTTTTTCCATTCTAGTTTTCGTTTTTTAGTTAGTTTTCGTTTACTATAATAACCTTGCTAGAAACCTTTACAAACACATTGGTGAAGAAATTGTTTGGTAAGGAATTTATTCCCAAGGTTTTATTAAAGTTCCCTGGCTATAATTTATCCTACAGGTAAAGCTGTGGCTATTAAATTGTTGTCCCTTGACAAAAATACAACTTAAATAGCCCAATAAAAACAATTTAGAAGCTTAAATGAAATGGTTATTTAATCTTGTTTTTATCCTTGCTTTATTATCTTTGTTTTAACATTGTAGCTTGACAAAAAAAGAACAGATCTACAGTACAAGCTATCATAAGCGACGCGTTGGTTCATTGCCTGTAGATCTGTTCTTTTTTGGCCGACTGCCAGTGTGGTGCCATTGTGACGTCATCAGCCCGCGCCAAACAACAAAGCTCCATGTGCAGAGTTCCTCCAAAACAAACGGAGTGGCTTTACAAACGTGTCCCGTGGCGACGATAAACGAACAAAAACAACTCGTTTCCGTCGAAAAGACAAAGAAGAGAACCACGGGAAAAGACTTTGGAGGACAGGAGGGCGAAAGAAAGACAGAAAAAGTGGTAAAACACAGAAACACCCGCCGGCGTTTAAACTTTAAAAGTCCACAGTGGTAGAGTCACGTCAGAGAACAACGGAAAGCGACTCTCTCTCTCTCTCTTTCCTCTCTCTTCGCAAAGGTGAGTTTATTTATTGATAAATTGATACATATACATAGAATACTGGAGGAATGTTTCATATATCAGTGTTTTTCTTTGTGTGCAGTTATGTTTTTTATTGGAAGTGGAGGGAAAAGTCCAGTTAGTTAGCCTATTATGGAGGCGTTTGTTTGTGAAACGTTGGTAACGTAACGAGCCCGGCCAAACAAAGTTTATTGTGTTGACAAAAATGAGATTCTCCTGGCAACGGAGGGAAAAAAACACACAATTACAATTTAGGTTACTTATTATCTTGTAATCATACATATTTGAAGGTAAAAATAACAACCCCACTTCTCTCAAAGGCAAGGCAAATGTATAATGTTGCATTCAACAAACAAAACCAAAAAATTGATGTAAATATATAGGCTACAATATAATAAAGAAACGTGTCAAAACAGAGCTGTGTAACATTGCAAGTTGCAATTTTGCAACCAAATGTAGTAGGTAAAAAAACTAACAATTTGAAAGCAAACTTAAAAGGGCATTCAAGTAAATAAAATAAAAATAAATACATATTCCCTCCCACTATTCCTGAATTGACATTAAAGTGGCAGGACCCCCACATCCTGCTCACACCTCTGCTTGTTTGATGTTTCTCGCATTGGTTCACACACTCAGCACTATGTAATACAAGCGGTGAGAACTGAGAATCATATTGTTGTTGGAAGGCAAGCACGTCGTTTGTCATGATCTCTGAACTTGAAGGCAGTGGTTTTTGATTGAAGAATTTATTAGATGTTTGCAATAGAAAAAAGTACAGTTTCATGACAGTACAAATCACTGGTACAAGGTTAACTAAAAGGAGATCCTAGAAAGCCGAGGCTTATTTCCACAGGAACCACACAGTATCTCTACCTGGGGGTCCGGCCCACATGATTTGGGGGGAGTCCCCACAGTGAAGTTTCAATTTATAATGACTTTGAAGACCTTTTGAATACTGTACCTCAATAAAGAAAAAGACCATTATTGTATCAAGTCATCAACAAACTATCCTATAAAAAACTGTTCAAACTTTGTCCAAATTCTCAAATAATATAAGAAAGAGGCAACAATAGTAAATAGTAAATATAGCCGTTGTGAGCACATTATTTATTTGTGGAACCAACTCCTACATTCCAAGTCCTTGTCAGGATGGGGGGGGTCCCCTGTTCAAATATGATCATTTGGGGGGGTCCCCAGTTCAAATATGATTATTTTGGCGTGTCATGGCCTGAAAAGGTTGAGAACCACTGAAATATGCAACATACTCTCATGACCTCTGAACTTGAAGGCACAGAGAGTAGTTCCTCCTGTCTGCCTCTGTGGGGCAGCACAGTGTGCTTTATGAGAAGTCAGGTGTGCTTGTGATGTGGTGAGTTTGAATCTGAGCCTCTTGGGATGGAAAGGTTTGTGGTTGGTTTGATCGCTTCGTGTCGAAGTGTCCATGAGCAAGACATTGAACCCCATAACTGCTCCAGATGAGCAGTTAACAAGTGTTTTCCTCTGCCATGCATGTGTGTGAATGTAATGCACGTTGTATAGCACTTTGACTGAAGGCACTATATATACACAAATGCACCATTTACATTGATCACTTAACTGAAAAGTAATTAAGGATGTCTAGTTCAATCTGTGTTTTAAAAACCCTAACCATATACAAGGAGCAATGTGTAGCCAAGGACACTCACAACCCCAGCCACTACAGCCTGGGTGTTAGATGATCAATGAATAATTGCCCTTAATAGACCACATGATATCTGTATTATATATAATTATTGTTGTCATCATCATCATCATAGTTATTGTTGTTTTTTTTTGTCTCTCTTTTTAGAATGTCTTCCGATTCACCCATCACACTGTGAAGACACTTCACATGGACAGAGAGATGGACAGAGAGACAGACGGACAGAACATCTTGATGGAGAGGAGACAAGCAGGAGAGGAGAGACAGAGAGCGGGTGATGGGGAGAGCGAGATTGGGAGACTTGAGAGGAAGAGAGAGAGATGGAGATCAGAGGAGAGAGAAGAGGAAGAAGGGGAAATGGAGGAAGAGGAGGAGAGGTCGAGGGAGGAAGGAGTGATGGAAGAGAACTCGAAGAGCCGTCTCATCGGTCGGTCTGACGGCCCCTCGCCCTCTTTGCACTCCTCTCGTCTTTCTTCTACCCATCCTTTCTTCTCGTCCTCCTCCTCGTCCTCGTCCTCCCCTCCTTTCCTCACCTCCTCCCCGTTCCCCCTCCTCTCCTCAGACGGGGAGGAGGTGAGCGTCGCCATAGTAACAGTGGAGGAAGAGTCCTGTCCGTCCGAGCCTTTTGGCCCCGCCCACCCGGAGGAGGTGACCGATCGGACGGCGGGAGGGGAGCGAGGAGACATGGAGGGAGGGATGGAGGAGGAGAGGAGAGGAGGAGAGGGAGGAGAGATCGAGGATAGGAGAGAAGAAGATGACGGAAGGATGGAGGATAGGAGAGAAGGAGAGGAGGCTGGGATTGAGATTAGGGAGGAGGAGGAGGAGATGAAGTCTTCACCACAACTTCAGATTAAAGTAAGACTTTGGAAAGTTTTCTTGCACTTTTCTTAGCTTTTATCCACTGTATTCTATTTGTCTCTCACCCTCATTCTTTCTTGTCTCTGTCTCCGCTCCTTGTCTTTTATTTTGTCTTGCTAAGCATTCGTTCACATCCAAAGTGACGTTTTTGGTGAACGTGTCATCAAGTCACTCTTTCCTATGGCCTGTGTTTTTCCAAACAACATTTTCTGGTCTTGGACATCCATTTTCACTATTTTTGAAATAGAGCTTAAATAGGCCACACCATGCTTTTAAAAATATATATTTTGTATAAATATTGGTCCATAATACGGTTTTATACAGGTTTTAGCCTAAACAACCACTCAGATATTGAAATTTCATGTTCTGTCTGTCTCTAATTCCAAGCCATTTCAGATGCAATACCAAAATGCCCTTTGTTGGCAGCGGGGTGCTGTCTTTGGGCTAAAATTGGAACGATACAGAGAAGTTACCAGGCTAATCTTCTCTGTATCGTTCCAATTTTAGCATGGCACCATGCTAATCTTCTCTGTATCGTTCCAATTTTAGCACCACTTAACCGCATGGTTCCACGTCATATATATATATATATGTCTCAATAGAATATAGCCCCCCAAGAAGTACCGCCCCTTCTCGAGGGGGCCCAATAGGAAATGAGCCCCCTGTGACATTTCACCGATTTCAAAAGAGTACCCTTCAGACACGCCCATTCAGAAAATCACTGAAATGAAAGGAAAGGCTTAGGCCATGGCTACACGGAGCTGGATTTTTCATATATCCTGGTTTTTCAGATATCCACATAGAAAAATATCTAGGTCCACACGGAGCTGGATATTTCATATATCCTGTTTTTTCAGATATCCACATAGAAAAATATCTAGGTCCACACTACAAAGATATCTAGGTCTAACAAGCACACACGCAGTAAAGTCTTCAGAGATATCCGGGTTCCCTGTCTACACGGATCCAGTGAATCGTATATTTTTCAATCTCTCCTCTTATTTATCCGGTTTAAAAAATATCCAGCTTCGTGGCCGAAATATCCAGCTTTGTGTGGCTGCAAGCCCCAACGGCAGCAAAAAATGTCTAGATTCAGAAATATCCAGCTTAATGTAGCCGCCTAGCTGGCACCTTAGTTAATGAATTGTTTTTTTTTGGGGTGCTAGAAGAGAGACTGGGAAGACAAAAAAACATAAAAATGTGAAATTCATGGTGTAGTTCCTTTTAAGTGGTTAATTCATATGGTATTTTTAAGTTTGGGTCCCGCAAGACGCCACATCTATCTTTTGGTTCGTTAAATGAAAATTTGGGAACCCTGTCGTATTGTGTGTTTCGCAGCTGTCGCTGGACTCGGTCGCTGCTCATTTGCTTAGTTGAACTTTTTTTTTTGTCACTAAATGAAGTCACAGATGTTAACCACCAGATGTCTCCTCACACCTTGTTGTCACTCAGTGAAGACCTGCTACCACTGGGAACAAATGACTGCCAGCTGCTTTGTCACTTGTTTGGTGACTCATTAGTATTAGACTGATAAATGCTTGATAATTGATTGGTAACTGGATGGTAAATGGTTATTGGTGATGGGTAGGTAGCTGAATGAAATCAGAGAGAGAACAGAGACAGGGGAATGTTGCTGTGACGGTGTTGTTATGAATGACAGGATGGTTCACATGACCCACTCACACCTGGCTGAAAAATGTATTGTGTGGCAGTTTTGTACTTGTGTGTTCCAGTTACTAATTTTGTCTGTGTGTGTGCGTGTGTGTGTGCGTGTGCGTGTGTGTGCGCGCACCTGAGTGCGGTACTCACTAGTGAGGTGCCATTATGTCTCCATGTTGTTGTTTTAATGGAACAAGCTTAACACACTTGCTGTCTGAGAGAGACAGAGAAATGATGTGTTTAACAAGATTTTGAAAATGCAATAAACTGTGAAACCTAAAAAAACAAAACCCAAACAATTAACACCACTTTACAGAGTCGTAACTCTATGATGGACCAGAATGTTGTTTATAGTGGAGGTTCCCAAATGGTGCGACTACTAGGCACATTGGTGTCTAGTAGTGAGTCAAGTCCAATTGTGCCTTTAAATTTGGTAGCAACACACACATTTTTATTGCCTGAATTGTCTTTTAATATACTATCAGTACTTTGAGCGCAGTGTGCACACACATTTTCCAATACAGAGGAAACTTCTTTACTCTAAAAAAGGTTATTTTGACCACTTTCAACCTTGCCATCCCTTTTTTGGGATTGTTGTTAGGGACGAATTTGTATTTATTTATTTTTGTATTTATTTATTATTGCATTTTCACAAACTCCCAAATGGTGACATCTACAAGCACACGTGCCATATTTTGCATTAATAAATACAAAATGTAGTTTACAGATCTTTTGGAGGCTATTTTGTATGGATATGATTACAGACCATGCTTTGAGACCTTAATTTGCCCTTTGGTGTTTATTTAAATCTCTTTTATTAATGGAGGTCCAGGGACCCTCAGGGTTTGTTGAGGTGAGGGGGTTCCAAATGGACACATGTCTTTGACTTTGAGAGCATACAACCGTTTACATTTATACACTCTCAGAGTTGAAATAGATTATTTACAGTTCTGTTAGAATGTGTCTGAAATTGAAATTCTCCTGTTGCTTGTGTGAAAGGACAACACCAAATAATGGCACAACCTGATTCCCCAGACTCAGTCCAGACTAGAGTTTAACACACACACACACACACACACAGCTGTCTTCACAAACAGACACACGTGTGTGTGTGTGTGTGTGTGTGTGTGTGTGTGTGTGTGTGTGTGTGTGTGTGTGTGTGTGTGTGTGTGTGTGTGTGTGTGTGTGTGTGTGTGTGTGTGTGTGTGTGTGTGTGTGTGTGTGTGTGTGTGTGTGTGTGTGTGTGTGTGTGTGTGTGTGTGTGTGTGTTACATTCCATTCATTGTGTGGAACTCCTGTAGTGGGAATGAAAGGATGTGAAAGCTGCTCCCATGGGAACAGATAACATGTGAACACACCGTAATGCGTACCTATCATATCACTCTGTCCCTCGCTCACTCACTCTCGCTCGCTCTCACTCACTCACACACAGTGGCTCCAGGGGCATAGTTCCGCCGATTTAAAATGACTCCAATACGGAACTAAAACTTCCTATGGTTGGCTGCTAGTTACGCTGTTTCCCCCCCCCCCGGCCTATCGCAAAAAGAATTGTTCTCCATTGGACCCCATTCATTTTTCCCTTTCGTTTTCTAACCTTAATTAACATTTTCACAAATACTTTATGGTTCCTATCGCTAGTTAAAAATTGCCTTTCAATCACGATTATATGCGTTTTGTGAAAATAAGGTCCCATTTATGTTAAAATTGATGATAAAGTTGCGGGGGGCGTGGCCAACTAAACTAATACCAGCCGGCTGTGTTCTTCTTCTTGTGCTGTATTTCGGGAGGCTCCGACCACATTCTCCCATGTATCTCTGTGGTTGCATGTGACCGTTGGCAGCCAATAGCATCATCTGGTGCCTTTACAATCTATGATGGCAACACCCATGCCAAGGACCCATATTGTGTCATTTGCGCTGCATAGAAACCAATGGCTTCGCTTTGTCCATATCTTTTATACAGTCTATGAGTGGCTCAGGAGGTAGATCGGCCAGTTCGATCCCAGGCTCCCCTTAGAGTTAGGGTCAAAATGTCCTTGAGCGAGACTCTGAAAGGGATCCCTGGCTAATACGACAAATATGCCTTAATACATTATAATTGTCCTCTATAACTACAAAGTAAAATTTAAAAACACCTACATTATTTTATTTCTTCTAGAAAGAGCTGATCTTTCACTCAATAGGGGAAATGCCTGTCGCAAGTTGATGATGTCATAAATGTCATGTGTGATTTATCCCTATCCACCTGTTTCCGCGGGAGTTTACTGGAGATTATTTGGACCACACTTCCGGTTTAACAGCAGACATACAAGCTCACATCGCGTCGCAGATGCAGCCCGTTGTGAGCTTGTAAATCACACTCGGCTGCGGCGCCGGAAGCTCGGTACAACGTCTGCGCAATGCACTATGGGGCGTTGGAAAGCCGTGGATAGAATTTATGGCATGCATGTGCAAATAAAAACAAACACAATACTTCCTATGGTTAATATGAGCATCAAATCAATATTTCAAATGGGTTTGTGTTTTGCTTTTTTTTTTTTTTGCAAATGCATGCCATAATTTCCATAGGGATAGATCACACATGACATTTATGACATCATCAACTTGCGACGGGCAGTTCCCCTATTGAGTGAAAGATTAGCTATTTCTAGAAGAAATAAAATATTTAAGTTGTTTTTAATTTGACATTGTAGTTATAGAGGACATTTATTATGTATTAAGGCATATTTGTCGTATTAGCCAGGGATCCTTTGAAGTCTGAACCCCTAATTGCTCCTGATGAGCAGGTTTGTGCCATTGGTGTATGAATGTGTGAAAATAATGTCGGAATCGCCTTAAAGGCGCTGTATAAATGCACTATTTACCACACGCACTTTCAAAAAAATCACACTCGTGTGTGTGTGTGTGTGTGTGTGTGTGTGTGTGTGTGTGTGTGTGTGTGTGTGTGTGTGTGTGTGTGTGTGTGTGTGTGTGTGTGTGTGTGTGTGTGTGTGTGTGTGTGTGTGTGTGTGTGTGTGTGTGTGCAACAGCGCCCCTCCCTTAACATGTGTGGTCAGAAAAGGTTACTGCAGGCTACGGAGACAGACAGACAGACAGACAGACCCACACACACGGCCACGTATAGGAGCGTTGTGTCCACCGCTCAAAAATAACGTATGTATACAGAGATGCGTTACGTTGCAGCTTGGGAAAACTAGCTTACAAAACCATAATAATTGTGTAAACTTTTGATATTTCAATGTTTTGCATTCACTTGGTAGGCTATACAACATTTGTCATGATTATTGATTTCTATCCGTGTCTTAATTTAAAGTCAGTTTGATATGATTGATCTCTGCAGTTCAGACAATTCAGACTATCACCAGTAGAGGGAGGGCTGCTCTGTGTGTGTGTGTGTGTGTGTGTGTGTGTGTGTGTGTGTGTGTGTGTGTGTGTGTGTGTGTGTGTGTGTGTGTGTGTGTGTGTGTGTGTGTGTGTGTGTGTGTGTGTGTGTGTGTGTGTGTGTGTGTGTGTGTGTGTGTGTGTGTGTGTGTGTGGTGGGAAGAGAAGAAACTGGGACATTAATCTGGTTCAGTAATCCATGAACATTTTCTATATTACTGAACATGTGGAGGATTACACAGCACACACTGTTTAATACTGACTTCAAGCTTTTAAACCATTGATTCTGGGTGACCCGTTTCGAAACGGGTCACCATCCGGAATCAATGGGGGTAAATTTATTGTTATCACATTTTTGTCTTAGGAATGTGACAAAAAACAAAACATATTATTGAACTCTAGTCTCCATGTCGTGAAAAAAAGTAATTTCGGGGGTGAACTACTCCTTTAAGCCTATTTTTTTGCTTCTTTTTTTTAACATTCCTGAAGATTCTCGTCTATTACACGTCTGATAGATCGACGCGAGGTTGGAAGTGGTTATTCTTGTTTCTGGTCAGACTCGGCTCATCAATGATTTGTCAGCCCATATCGACATCAAAAGGAGCCGTTACTCTGGTAAAACCGGGAGGATGTTTCAGTGCAGCTGAACGAGAAAAACAGTATTTCACATTTTTTTGTTTAGGCTTATCCGTCCCTCCCCTGAGGGTAGAGCCGAGACAAAAAGCAAGATTAAATCCACACACTGTTTAGAATGCAGTAGAACGTTTGGACCTCACCTGGAACAGTCTTAGTCATGTACTTGGTTCATGTCCTTCATCTGGTACATGAAGTAGAACATGTGGTATTATGTAGACTTCAGGAAATGGGATTCTCAATTATCAGAATGGATAGAAGACGGCAAGACGCAAGATTTACATAGAAATATGTTCAAAATGTGTGTGTGTGTGTGTGTGTGTGTGTGTGTGTGTGTGTGTGTGTGTGTGTGTGTGTGTCACAGTATAACGAAGAAGAAAATAAATAAGCGTGCAGGTGAAAGGTAGCATCTGTTAGATTTGCCCACAGCCCCACACATCCCAAACTGCAAGGACATTTTGATGAAGTACACAATGGGAGTAAAACAACACCCCCTCCCCATAAAACACAGAAAACAAACAAACATTCTGACCATATGGGACCTTTTTGCAGGTTAATCTGAACAGGATGTGATGTCACAACCCTTTGCTGTGGAGTGTCACTAATCACCTGACATCTGTGTCATTATCTCTGATTTCATCTCATCCTTTGATCTACATAGCAAGCCTCTTCATCCTTTCATCTGTCTGTCTCCCTCCCTCCCTCTCCGTCGTTTATCCAGGATGAGAGTATTATGTCTTATTCATCCAATCCATCAGTCTCCTTCAATCCTTCTCTCTTCATCTATCTATCCATCTTGTCATTAGGGATGGGACGCTAAGCGATATTATCGTTTATCGTGATAAAAAAACGCTCACAATAATCGTATTGTGGCGATTTACTTTATCGAGAAATTGTCCTCCATCATGCACTGGGATCAATTCACCTTTTATTTACCGAGCTGCATATTCGGTACCATTTAAACTCTCTATTGGTAAAACATACTTATAAAAAATACGTACTTGATACAGTCTTTTTTCCACTCTCTATCAAATCTCTTTGCCAAAAAATAGCCGATCTACAAGCTCACAACGCGCCACATTGCGAGTCTTTGCGACGCGTTGTGAGCTTGTAGATCGGCTATTTTTGGCCAAATGTTCCGCCCCAGGATAATGGATGTTGTTGGGGATATTTTGATTATCACGATAATATCGTAAATCACGTTTCTTTTTGTCACAATCGTGATATGAAATGTTCATATCATCCCATCCCTACTTGTCATCTCTATCCAGTAGGATCATCTTAATTCTTACACTTCTCTATCATGTCTCTCTTTCTCTCTCTCTTTCTGTGTCTCTCTCTAATCCTAATAGACCTAATCCTCTAACGTTCTCTATCACTCCATCTATATGTCTCTCATCCCATCCCCCCTCTCTCCATCCTTCTCTCATCCCTCATTTCCAACTTGTCCTGTTTTGCGCTCTCTCTCTCTCTCTTTCTCTCTCTATCTCTCTCTCTCTCTCTCTGTACAGTGTCTGTCACATTAGTGAGTATGTTGACGATCAGTAGCGCTGCAACTGTTAATCAGTCATATATTAGTATTTAATAGATAATAAAGATTTCGATTAATTATTGATAGATTAACACATTTTCAAACCATAACAAAATTAGTGAATCTATAAGCTCACAATATGTTGCAATGAGACAAATTGTAAGCTTGTAAAGCGGCTATTTTTGTTAGTACCGTTGTACGACAAAGTATAAACTGGGGCACACAGTATGTGGTTATGTGTGGATAAAGTTTGAATTCAATTGAATTGAATCAGATTACTAGATTATAAAAATCAAGTGGAATCTGTTAGAACCACTTAAACCAGATTTGACTGGAGTCCCCCAGGGGTCTACACTAGGCCCTCTCCTGTTATCTCTGTACACTTCACCGGAGATGGAACGTTTGTCCCAGTATATAGGGACTCTGGGGTTCATATGGTTAATAGAATGTGTTTTAAATTCAAATCCCCTCTCTCGCTCTCTCTCTCTGGACAGTCACAGGTGTTAAACAGACCTCGTACCCCCCCTCCCATCACCATGGTAACCTGTTCTCATTTCCTTCTCTCTCTCTCTCTCTCTCTCTCTCTCTCTCTCTCTCTCTCTCTCTCTATGTCCCTCAAGGCTCTGCTTCTCTTCTCCTTCCTCCTCCATCTCCTCTTTTATCTCTCCGTCCATCTTCACTCCACTTCTTCCTGTCTGTTACCAATTTATCTCTCTTCATCTCTCCCCCACTCCCTGTCTCTATCCCCCTCTCTCTATCTCTCTCTCTCTCTCTCTCTCTCTCTCTCTCTCTCTCTCTCTCTCTCTCTCTCTCTCTCTCTCTCTCTCCCCCCCCCTCTCCTCTCTGGTATGTGAAGTATTCAGTCAGTCTTTGATGAGACAGTATCGCCACCCAGTTATAACCACAAGGCTGTGTGTGTGTGTGTGTGTGTGTGTGTGTGTGTGTGTGTGTGTGTGTGTGTGTGTGTGTGTGTGTGTGTGTGTGTGTGTGTGTGTGTGTGTGTGTGTGTGTGTGTGTGTGTGTGTGTGTGTGTGTGTGTGTGTGTGTGTGTGTGTGTGTGTGTGTGTGTGTGTTGCAGCTAACCTTCCAGCTAACTGCTGGCCTACATTAAAAACAGGAGCTGTCCTGTTGAGCGAGCACACATACACACTCTCTCTCTCACACACACACGCGCGCACACACACTTCAAAGACTTGGGCGTAGTGTGTGTGTGTGTGTGCAATGTATATGTAATGTTTGCTGACCTACTAGAAATAATATTTAAGCAATAGAACTGGAGAGTGTGGAAGACAAATCCCAAAGATCATTGACTCAATACAGATATTAATTCCCCAGGACCAAGTCGGGGTCTATCGATGGATCGATCTGATGGATTCCCTGTCGCTTTCCCCCTAGTGCTCTGGACCACACGCATATAATTGCTGTCGGGTAGAAACCTTGTACATATTTCAGCATGTTTGGTAAATTATTGCTTGTAATTTGTCATATTGCAGTGTCACACAAAAGTAGCGAAAAAAGCCGATCTACAAGCTCACAACATCAGGTCTGTAAGGGTTCATTTGGAATCCCCTCAAGGACCCCTGGGAGTCCCTGGACCCTACTTTGAGAAACACTGCTCTAGAGCAGGGGTCTTCAACAGGGGGTCCGGTCCGGGACCCCTAGGGGGTCCTCAGAGTTACAACAGGGGGTCCTCCAAATCTTTGTGAGATCTAAGCTTTTTTTCTCCTTTTCCATATTAACCACTTGAACCCTAGCGTCCATATTCTGAGAACTTTAGCCAAAAATAGCAGATCTACAAGCTCACAACGCCTCGCAGCGCAAGGCGTTGTGAGCTTGTAGATCGGCTAATCTATGAACAGGTTGTGGGGGTCCCTGCTTCATCTCTCTCTCAACTAAGGGGTCCTTGGCCTGAAAACGTTGAAGACCCCTGCTCTAGAGAGAGAGAGAGAGGGGGGGTGAGAATAAAAAACGTGACAGGGAAGGATATGAGAATAGAAGCGAGAGAGAAGCGGAGAGATGGACATAATCAGATAGAGGGAGAGATGTGAGAGCATAAAAGATGAGATAAGCATCCATGACTGTTAATCCATCCTTCACACATTCCTTTGATCATGCTGCTTGCATGTGGAAGTGTCCTTGAGCTAGACACTGAACCCCTATCTGCTCTTGATGAAGCAGGTTGGTGCCTTGCATGGTTTCCTGTGTGTGTGTGTGTGTGTGTGTGTGTGTGTGTGTGTGTGTGTGTGTGTGTGTGTGTGTGTGTGTGTGTGTGTGTGTGTGTGTGTGTGTGTGTGTGTGTGTGTGTGTGTGTGTGTGTGTGTGTGTGTGTGTGAATGCAATGCACATTGTAAAGCGAGTTAAATGCATAGTTTGTGTGGTTCAGATTTGCAGACTGCATGAAGTGAAAAAGAAAATCACACATATCTGTGGTCACAATGGAGAAATAATTATCTATAGACGCAATTTCTTTTGTGTATTTTCTTTTTGTGAAAATTCCAAAATTCCAAACCCAATCACTTCCTGGCTCAAAAAGTGACATGTGATTACATCAGCAGCAAGCTCCTATTAATAATCATGCATGATGACTGACATGAATCTGTGTGATTCCCATAGCTCAATGTTCCTCCACATGCAACTCTGTCTCATTATGGAGACACTGTTGAGTTTAGTTTAAATAAGTGATAAATGACTATCCATGGTTATGTATGTGTTATACACATTACACATGTTTAGCTACCTACCTGCTATATATTGTATTCTTTTTATTATTTGAATGTAGGGTTAGGGTTAATTCATATTTCATAATATAAAAAAAAAAATCAAACCTCGGTTCGAAGTGAAGCGGTGAATTTTCATTCTGTGTTCTAGAGCTATGAAATCTGTGTTCTAGATCTATACATTCTATCTTCTAGAGCTATACTTTATATGTGCTTTAGTTCTATATTTTTATGAATTCTGAATGAATGAATGATTTTGTCTGGAGGGCCAAATTGGCATGTGAAGCTTGACCAATCCTCAATTGGTCAAACATTGCATGGGACATGTACAGGACAGACAAAGCCACACCTTGGAAGCGGCTTTCACCGCTTCAAAAAGTGCTTTTTCATTATTATTCAATTAATTGATAGAATAATTGAAAGAATAATCACCAACATCAAGAACATAATCAGTTGTTGCAGACAACCCAAATTAGAGTCCTAAAGACTGGAGAGAGAGAGCACAGAGAGAGCGAGCACAGAGAGGGAGAGAGATGGCAGAGAGAGAAAGGGGGAGGGAGAGCGTGAGAAAAGGAGAGTGTGAGAAAGGGAGCGAAAGAGAGAAGACAGCTTTATGACATTCCTGAAGTGTCGCCTTACTCGGTAAAACCCTGTTTACACACATGTGACTTCACAAGACAATTAGAAACAGGTGTTTATAAATAGACAGACACAAAGACAGACAGACAGATGGGTGACAAATTAAAGGAAACACCTGAATAAATTTACAACATCCCCATCCTTCTCCGTGGCATGTATACAAATGCAGAACAGGCCCAGTTGACCTTGATTTTGGATCAAGATGACAAGAGAAAAAGATCTAAAGTGACTATGAAAGAGTTCATTATTGGAGTCTGGATGGCAAGAGCTTCAGTCACAGAGACTGCTCAGCTGGCTAGTGTTTCAGTGGGAACAGTGACTAAAGTGACAACAGCGTTTCAATCTGGGGAATGACACCAGATATAGGGTTGAAGCTCTCATTCAATAACTGTGATGCTCTTACATTAATATGGGTATCATTACAGAAACGAATATCTCTCAAGACAAGTACCTTTGAGAGTTCAGTGACATAAAAAACATAGAGCGGTTTGAGCCAGATCAGACATTATCCCGGACTAAACTCAAAGATCCTGCCGGCATAAAGTCCCATTGCATGTCCGTCCGATCCTACTGAGCCAGAATGTTGTGTTCATACATATAATAATATATACCTATTTCGTCCTGTGAGGGAAATTAAGCATTTTCAGCCGAACCCAGCCCACAAGGAACGCATGAGCAATTAGGGGATAAGAGTCTTGCTCAGGGACACACATCGACATTGTTACCCTGGCCTGGAATTGAACCAGGGACAACCAGGGGCTGTGGTTTCCCAGGCGGGCTCCCTAACCATTCAGCTATGCCACCTCTTAAATATCAGACCCTCCACTTTTCTATTCTAATATACAGTGCATGTCTGAAAGTGACTATAGACACTGGTCTACTGAGACTGAGAGATGTGTAAAAAAGTGATATGGTCAGATGGTTCATCCTTCACAAATGGACACGTGCATGGGCATGCCTTTGATTCAGGACCAGCGCTCCCCACCCCACCATCAAAACACCAAATGAGGGAATATGTTTTGTTAGAAGGGTGTTTCCAACCCTCCAGAAGTATAAGTCCAGAGACGTATCCACGGGTTTCCAACGCCCCATAGTGCATTGCGCAGACGTTGTACCGAGCTTCCGGCGCCGCAGCCGGAAGTGTGATTTACAAGCTCACAACGGGCTGCATCTGCGACGCGACGTGAGCTTGTATGTCTGCTGTTAAACCGGAAGTGTGGTCCAAATAATCTCCAGTAAACTCCCGTGGAAACAGGTGGATACAATCTATGTTAAGGTGTATTGAGACTGTTCTGTTGGCCCAATACCTTACTAGGACTCATTATTTTGTTATTTTTCTCTTTTAATTTGTCAGCATACAGTAGGTAGAATAGCAAGAGGCAAGAGGGAGAATACACAAAAGAAGAAGGGTAGATATACTGTAGATGAATGGATGCATAGATGAATAGGTAGATACTAGAAAATAGATGATCTATTCTATGCATGGAATAATGTTCAGTGAGGACATAAATGAGAAAATAAACCCTGACAGACTATAGAATGCCTTGATTGACCGACTAGAATAGTGTATTCAACCATGTCATGTAATAGCACACACACACAGTTCTGTAGGTCAGTGGATCAGTAGGAGCCAATGAGAGAAAGTGACACATAACCAAGTTACTATGGTAACAGTGCAGAAAGAGAGACTTGTAGAAAAGATGGTGAGAGAAATGGATAGAGACAGAGAAGTGTGGGAGTGAGAGAATGGGAGAGCTGACCTAGGTGTTTAGGGTAAAGGTTATAGAGCAGCGATTCCCAACCTGTGGGCCGTGAGGATATTGCAAGTGAGCCCCCAAATAATTGGCAAAACACTAAGATGTGTTAATTGCGACCGAAGGTCGCAGTTTACTATGAGAAACGGCACAGCTTGTCCGTGTCCGTCTGGACGTGTAATTACGGTTTATGGGTTTGTCGCTCTGACATCATGCTCTGATGTCACTGTGATGTCAGGGGAACCACTCTTAACAGAATGGGTTTGCCGCTCTGACATCACGCTCTGCCTTCACTGTGATGTCACACTAACAGAATCCCTTTTATGCCCATATATGGATGGAGTTCCCTGATGTCATCAATATTAAGCCCATATTTAACAGGACTTAATATGGGAATGCCCATGTATGGCCAAGACAGCCCATATCTGTGTGGCTGGTTCTACAGACACGGATCTCCATGTATGGGCATAAAAGGGTATGGTGTCAGATGTCATAGTCATCATAGGACTTTCACATAATGAAAAACTGAGTAAGCATTTTGGGGCCCTCACAGCATATCTCCATATACCATACATGGATCTCCATATATGGGTAACTGGTCCGATATACATCGCTGACCAGATGACCAAGAATTGGCGCGGTCGCCCTGAGGCGTCTTACTAGTGATATAATATTAATATGAATAAACAATTATTAAAGAAAAAAACATCACAAATTAGTTTTCGTTGTGATACTGAAACATACATGTGCCACTGATCCAAGCCAGACCACAATCGATTGATTGATCACTAAACTAGACATGCTCTGGACGACACATCTGACCACTTAACTCATACCTCGCGATCCCCGTAGAGACCGTAGATTTCCCGCTGTACCACGCTGCCATGCCCGTAGAGCCCGCAAAGTTTAATTAGCTTTAATCATTATGAAAGGATTAAAAGTATTAGCGCAGATTTTCGCTGATTCTGGCTCTTTAGGCCCGCCCCCCTAACTGTATCCGGTCATTTCCGGTCTGGACCGGATCCAGCTTTCCGTATCCAGTCTGAGCCTGGGCCATAGTCCCGCCTCCATTGGTTTACTGTGTAACAGAAGTGGAAGCTACTGGGCGATGGAACGCTTGTTTTTCAATCGGATTTTTGCGTTTGGAAACTTTGATCCAGTCTCTACACGCCTGGATTATGATCCCCGCACATATCGTGTGTTTTGTGCGCGAACGTGTCCACGTGTTACCATAGCGCACAGTTGGCTTTTTTCAATGCTTTTTCATGTAAACACTGGCTGATAAGCAGAGATACAGCGTGGCAACGGATATGTCTTTTTCAATGGGGTTTTTTGTATTCGAAAGCTTGTCACCGAGTCTACACGTCTACTAGATGAGTCGCGCACAGATTGTGCACGATGCGTGCGCGTGCCCACGTTAAAAGGTAAGGACAATTTGGCAGCTGCTTACTACAGCTATGTTTAAAATGGCAGAGAAAAAGTTAACACGGCAGCCATTCGGACGCAAAAACACTTCAAATTTTCAAGTGGGCCCTGATCCAGAAAGGTCTCTCTGCTTTTAGCGAGAATGAATGTTTGAGAAAGAGATCAGTGATGTTAAGACAGGAACATGTTATGTACATTTCCACACGGTCACACAGCCTGAGGGGTGGGTGGGTGTGTGTGTGTATGTGTGTGTGTGTGTGGGCATCATCGCCTGTCAAACATCGTTCGACAAACATCAAAACAAGTCCCACGTCCTCCAGGCATGAAACTCACCTGTTGACCCGTTCACACTAGCTAGTAGCTACAAAGGACCAACCGTGGTCAGCTACACTGTTGCTGATAAGATGTTGAAGTGTTGCTCATCCAGATCGCTGACGTCATCAAGTGTGTGCCCGTGTATGGGACACACACTTGATGACGTTACACACAAAAGAAAGAACAGTACTGTCTGACGGCAAGAATTATGTTTTTCCCCACATTAGAAGCATGGTTTCTGTGGGGAGAGAAGGGGAAAAGGTGAAACAAAATCATATGATTGATTGATTCTTCACCTTGTCACTGGAGTGCTAGAAAAAGGTGAAGGCAGCAAAACTCTTTTGCTTTCGTAGTTTGTAATGCGTCAGGTGTCAGTTTGTAGATTTATATCGATGCGGCCTTGAAACCTACTGGCTTTGCTGCTACTGATGTTAATACAGCATCATATCTCAACACATATAATGTATATAATAATAATAATAATATAGCTATAATAGTAATAATAACCAGCTTTATATGTATAGCACCTTTTCAAGAGCAATGCCACAAAGTGCTTAACAGAAGGAGTCACACGGAACCAAGAGGGTTGGGGGCTAAAAGCAACCTTTTGTAAAGGTACGTTTCAGAAGAGATTTAAAACAAGTTTTACGTACTTGGCAAGACTGATCTCCTCAGGCAGTGCATTCCAAGGTGTCGGAGCTTTTTAAGTGACACTTTGGAACAGCCAGCAGTGCTTTGCCTGATAATCTCAGGCTACGAGTCGCCTCCTAGATGGATAGATTTTTCGGTAGGTTTTGCACCAATCAAGGCATGAATAACTTTGGTTAAGTGTGAGGTGGAAAGAAAGGGATTGATTTGATAAAGGTAAATAACTGCTCATTAACAATGGTCCATATACCCCAGTCGCACCATCGTAGCTGAGAATGTAGAGGTGTTGGAATCAGGTACCTTGGCATTACGCTGAACAGTAAGCTCACTCAGCTTCAATCAACATACCGTGGAAGTTTACCAACCTTGTAAACCGAGACTTCATCCATAAACTAAAACACCTGTCTGTACCATAGCATTATTCAGCCTGTTGTCATGTGTAGAGCCTTTACTTGGTCTTTTATTTTTGTTTGTTTTTTACTGGAGTGGAGACCTGAGGCTGATTCTACAAATGTCTCTGAAAAGCCTATGTTGCTTGCTATGGGGAAATCTCGCTTTTTTGAACACACATCATTTCAACAACGGAGCGTCGGCAGGTATCGCTACTCACCCCACGGAGGTTAGGCTTAGGGTTAGGTTTGGTTGTCGAAAAGATGACTTGTAGAAATAGCGGCACGCTCCCGCTTGCTATTTCAGTTGTGCACAAACCTTTTCATGTCAAGGATTTGACATGATATATATTATATCATAATTATCATGATATTATATATTTATATGTATTTGGCTGCAGATCCCCGTCTCAAAATATTTTGTTCCAGGGACCCTCAGAAGCAAAGATTTTAGTTAAAAATGTTCTTTTAAAACATATATTCAAAGATTTGTGCCAATTCTCAAGTTTTTTTTAATATCCAAAGTATAAAATAATGGTTAAAGTGGTTGAAAGGTTAAAGTGGTTGAAATCTAAAATGACACAGATGCTTCCCCGGTTTTAATGGGTTTAAAGGGATTGTACGTAATAAGATGGTCCCATGCACTCCTGTGGGGTATTTCTTTGTCACTGTTCACTTGCACATGCACATGCATGACATTTTTCCAATGCATTTAACCCCTCCTAACTATTAGGAGCAGTGGGTAAGTGCCATTAATACAGCATCCAGGGAGCGGTTAGGGGTTAAAATGTTGCTCAGGGAAACTTTGACACAGAGACCCGGGTCAGAGGGCGAACCAGCCAGGGACCTTCTGTTCCCCAGTTGTCCTCTCTACCCATTCAGCTATGGCCAGCCACCACAACAAAAAAAAGGAAAGTAGTCAGCCTTGGGAACCCAACAGTTTCCAAGCCATGTGGCACAAAGGGCTGGAGCTCATCTCCTGTTTCCGTAGTTAGAGGCAACTTGATGTACAAGACAAGTACACCCCCTGGACGCTATGTTTTTCCCGGGACTTACCCCTAATCCAACCCTTGATGTGCAAGTATACCCCTGGATGCTAGTTCTTTCCGGGACGTATACCTATACCCTCTATCCAACCCTGGAAGCTGACTGTCAAGCAGGGAGGCATTGGGTACCATTATTATCTTTGGTATGACTTGGGCCTCCCAGTCTCAGGGTGGACAGTGTTGGCCTTGTGGTTAGACTGTAACCACAAAGCCACTGAGCTGGTCAGTAAGGATAATAAAGTATATATTTAAAGAAACACCAAATTAAGTGGGAATAACATTACTTCAAATTCTTTGCATTCATGCAACATCAGTCTTTAAAGTCTTCACACTGAGCTTGTAGATCGGCTATTTTCACAATGTTTGCCTGTTTTTAACAAAGCCCAGGTGGCGACTATACACAACGTCTTAAATTTTAAACCACAGATTATTTATTTGTCCCATAGTCACTGAACTCTGAACTACTTATTGGAAGCCATTCTTCACATGCCACATTATGTTCTGTTCTGACACTAAAATGGTATTTTGCAGTCAGACAAATCAGGAGGAAGGAAATTATCTTTGTTGCTGGTCTGTGTCAGCAACACTGAGATACGGCAGCAACCGATCACAGGACGGATATCTGACAACACACTGCTGGAGTCAGGAAGTCATGCTATTGGCGATGAGTGGAATTGGCTGTCTTCTTGTCTTCTCAATATATCAAAGCTCTTTGATTCAGCTCTTATCTGCTTCTTATCTCTGCTTCCAGCTTAAAGGTGCCACGGAAATGAGCCCCATTCAATCTCTGGCTTTTATACTTTGTGTGTGTGTGTGTGTGTGTGTGTGTGTGTGTGTGTGTGTGTGTGTGTGTGTGCGTGTGCGTGAAGTTTTGGAGTCCGAAATTTGACTGCAAAATACCTAGTAATTTTTGCTGAAAGTACCGGGAGAATACAAATTTCCCCAAGGTGAAAACGCATACCGTTATTTTTGACGTTTTTTTTTTGACAATCAGGTGCATGAAAGGAGCCAATAATAACAGTTTAAACATTGTATCTGGCCTATTTTTAGTCTGATTGGGACACAATGCGCTCATTATGATGTGATGAAAGTTGGAAGCTTTACCAACTCAAAGAGCTCCGTCATTAGTTAATAGTTTCTCGTTGTTGTGTGATGAATCATGATTAAAAGTGTTTTACAGAGCAGCGAGCATCGAGTCGGCCGTCGTTTATGGTGACGTGACGCGTGAAAAAAAATCACACCCGTGTGAACTGAGCGGTGGTCGGTGTGTGTGTGTGTGTGTGTGTGTGTGTGTGTGTGTGTGTGTGTGTGTGTGGCCTGAACAACAGCGCCCCTCCCTTAACATGTGTGGCCAGAAAAGGTACTGCAGGCTCTGCAGGCTACATACAGACACGGACACACGCGCACACACACACACACACACACGCATACACACACGGCCACGTATAGGAGACAGTGTAACCACCGCTCAAAAAACACAGCTAATCTACAAGCCCACAAGTGCAACACGTTGCATGCATAACGCATAAGCGCCTTTCTGAACCTTATGTGTTGTTGCATGAAGAATAAGTCTGAAACGTGTTAAATCCATTTGTAGGGTTTAGGGTAAGACTGTGAGAGACAGATAACGAACCGCAGCACTTGACTCACTCCAGCAAGAGCGTATGTATGCAGCTCGCAGGCTCCGGTCTGCAGCAATACCCTTCTCCAGCAAGCAAGCGGCCAGTGTTGCCATGTCTGCTAATTATAAGCGACTCTGGACTTGATTTCCGTAAGTTGCTTGTATATTTGATAGTTGCTGGTTTCGTTTTATTTGTTGTGAGCTTGTAGATCGGTAATTTTTAATTAGCTGATGTGGCGATGCGTATAGTTTTAAAGTGCTTGTGTGGCCTAGATAATATCACTTTTTGGGGCTTATTTTCGTACACCTGGTTGCTTATTTCTCTCGCAAAATCTGGCAACACTGGTTTTCATATCGCTACAATGGTTTAGTGAAAACGAGCGATAAAAGCATTTTTGCTGCCGACGAGGGCATGCGAAAACACAGAAAAAAACGAAACTCCCGGCAAGTTATGCTAATTATAATTATTTATTTTGCCGGAAAAATTCCGGAACTGCAATGAAAACATGCCTTTATTGAAACCCCCCTTCCTCAAAATGAGTAAACTACAATGTTACTGTTGCAGTTCCCAGAAATGTTTCGCCAAGTTGTCTACAACCACTAGTTTTAAATTGGCATATTACGTGTATATGTACAACAGCATTTTGCACGAAATGGTGCGTTGTCATGTAAACACACCAACCCTACGGACAATACAAGCCAATACAACATGTAAACGTGATACAGGTTTTGGTGACGACACCAAAACAACAACGAGACCGCCCTCGTATAAACATACCCTGAGAGATCCTCTTCTACCACCTTAACACTGGCTCATTAGTGTGCGTGTGCGTGCTCACTGCTCACGCAGGGGTTTCGGTGTGTTGACCTGCAGGTCAGTCAGCTGTGAGAAAACTCTGACCCCCATCAAACCCCCCCTACTGGTTTAGCTAGTTTGTGTGTTTGTGCTTTAGTTAGTTTACCTTGATGTGATAAACAGGGATTTGTGAATGAAGTCCTTGGGATCATTTGTTGAATGAGATAATTGTACATGATTACATTTGTGGTGTTTTCAAACCTGTTGGCAGTAATAAACTGTCTACACACACACACACACACACACACACACACACACACACACACACACACACACACACACACACACACACACACACACACACACACACGTTCCCACTGCATGTACCGGCCGGCTCCACCCCTCTTTTTCTCTCTCCACCACATTCCTCTCTCTCATTCCATTCCATTCCATTCTATGGTAGAGAACTAATACTACCAGCCCAGCCTGCTGCACGGCACGCACGCACACACACGCGCGCCGCGCACGCACAAGGAAGAGAGACATGTCCTAGCGTGTTCCTCGGAGTGAGGGAGAGAGAGGCAGAGTGAGAGAGAGAGAGAGAGAGAGGGCGAGAGAGAGAGGAGGGTTCATTTGCGCTGCACTTGTCGAAGGGGACAAGCGAGGATTCTCATTATATCAGAGGGAGAGAGAGAGGGCGAGAGAGCTTGCATTTGGACTATTTCTGAAGAAGACAGTGCGGATTCTCCACTCTTTCATTACATAGAATGACAGGTTGACGTAGCAACGGATGACAAGAAAGAGCGTTGTTTCTGTGGATTCTATCGTATTTTGAACGCGATGGGACATTAGAAAAGATACGTTTTTTTCCAATGGATAAATAACCAGGTGTTTTTATTGCGCACATTTCTAACGGACGTTTCGTGTGGGATTCTTCTGTCCTCTATCCATCGGAACCAACCATGGGTTTCTACGGCACTTTGAAGCTCATCTTCTATAAAGTGAGTCAGTGCGTGTGGGTGTGTGTGCGTGTGTTGTCAGCGTGCGTTGAGATGACAAGGCGTTTTCCGAGTGTGGGAAGAAATGACGGTGTGCGTGCGCGCGCGCGCATGCTTGTCAGTTGGACCACTGCGGAACCGACGAGCGAGAGAGGACCGAATGTGTATATTTCTCTCTCTTACTAATAATGATGACTGATCGATTAGGATGATTAATAACCTCACCTGCATATTATATTTTGTCCTACAACGGTGACGCGTTGTAGCCTAGCTTATAGAGCATATATTTTCAGTATTTTTTAACATGGGCCTGAATAAATGAATTATTTTATTAAAATATTTGTTTTAATACACAGTTATAAATCAATTGGTTTCATTAACTATTCCCCTTCGTCTCTCTCTCTCTCTCTCTCTCTCTCTCTCTCTCTATCTGTCCACCTGGCCATGATAAAAAATACCCATACATTCTTAATTTGCATCCGTATGCAAATGAGCTGTAGGTGAGTTGACTCGACATGTACATGTCAGCTCACCTCAGTTTGTCAGATGAATGCAGGTGTGGCCTCTTGCTGGCTGAATAATGAGCTGCATAATAATCTGTTTTGTATCTGCAATGTATGTAGGCTACTCATTGTAGAGCACTGTGGTTCTCAAAGTGGTGTCCAGGGACCCCCAGTTGTCCTTGAGGGGGGTTCCAGGGGGTCCCTAGCAAAGTTAGTTAATATAGAATCGAGGTCAGTTGAACCACTTTAATCCTATAGACTACTAGCTATTTGAAAATGGCCAATCTACAAGCTCACAATGCGTCGCAAGATTGCAGATTGGCTAATATTTAAAGTAATATGTTAGGAATACATTAACACAAATCTTGTATGTGGGTCACTGCTTCCAAATATTTCAGCAATATACATATATTTGCTGTTCCTTCCTTGACCAGTCACGACAGAAAGACATGGAAAGTATTAGAGATAGAGATGTTTTCTATTATGCTAGATTCAAGAGTCAAATATTTAGTCACATGCTCATGCAAGTATGTGCAATGGAATGTAGGTGTGACATGCTCTGCCAGACTGTGCTAGCAATGTACAACATACAGTATATAATGAAGCAAAACAAGATCATTAAAGACGAGGTATATAATACAGTTTACTGGGCACTGCAGTAATATGTAATGCTGTGTAAAATATGTCAAGTTTGTAAAATGGAACATTTTTAAACAACCTCATAGTTATTATTAATTGAGTATATAGAATTTGGAATTGCATCTCCCCTGGGTTACTGAGATAGAATATTAACAGCCAGGTACTTGCAAATCTCAGTAACTATCGTGTGGTGAACTATAGTAATTCTGTGCTAGATACAACCCAGTGAACGTACAATCTGTGCTAGATAAATACAACCTGTATATGTGTAGGTAGATATATGGATGTGTATTTGGGTGGGTGGGTGGATGGATGGATGGATAGATACAGTAGATGGATAGAGGAGAGATGGATGCACTACATAGTTTAGTGGGTGGGTACTGCTGCAGTCAGAAGAACACGACAGACCATCCATGTACTGCAGTGTCTACTGTAGGTGATTAAATTACACATTAATGTGATTATATGAATGACACACGCACACAAACACACACACTGTAGTGTAGATATCGATTCCCAGTCAAAGAGTGACAATGTAAGGGAGGCTGCGTGTGTGCGATGCACATCACTTTCCCTGTGTGTGTGTGTGTGTGTGTGTGTGTGTGTGTGTGTGTGTGTGTGTGTGTGTGTGTGTGTGTGTGTGTGTGTGTGTGTGTGTGTGTGTGTGTGTGTGTGTGTGTGTGTGTGTGTGTGTGTGTGTGTGTGTGTGTGTGTGTGTGTGTGTGTGTGTGTGTGTGCGCGCGCGCACTGAACGCAGCACGTGTTGCAGTCTCTATTTTTGGTTCAACACACTCAGCTCCACATTCCCCTCATTTGCTACATTCCACTGAGAGGATGTATAGAAGAATGAGGAGGAAGAGAATGTATAGAATGAGGATGAAAGAGAGAGAGGAGAATGTGTACTGAGACAAACAAGAGAATAAAAGAGAGAATGTTGGTATTATGGCGAGGTGAGGCAGGGAAATGAAAGGGTGTGTGAGAGAGAACAGGGCAGATAGGGATAAAGGAACAAACGACAGAAACGGGAAAAAGGAGAAGTGAAGAGAGCAGCCGAGAGATTTCATCTTGATTTTTATCCTCATTACCTATTGGCTCACAGTGTACACTGACATGGGATTCATGTCTATTGTATCTGTCTGTCTGTATATTGTCTCTATCTTCAGTAGCTGTCTGTCTGTCTATATGCTCTGTTGTTGCTATAGGATACGAGCCAAACTCTGTGGGTACATGCTTTGTGCTGGTTGGTTATTGGTTCATAAACTGGGAAAGTGAGGTGTCATTTTAGGTTTTTCGTGTTGGCTATTCAGAAATAGCAGATGTACGAGCTCACAGCGCGCCACTTCGTGTCGCCCTGTGAGCTTGTACATCTGCTATTTTTGAACATCTTTTAAAAATCTTGAAAGTTAGTGTTCTCTTATTTAGAATTGGAAGGCATTTGTAGAATCAGCCTGAGATCTTATTAATGGGTTAACATTTGAGTTAGCATAGCTCTCATCGACCAGTTTAGCACAACTTTGGACATTTTAAATGTGTTTCAGACAGTATGTTTTTATTTAATTTTAAATCACCATTACAACCACTGGACATTCATATTGGTCAGACTATCTATCACCATAACTGCTGGTGGTGGTATAGAGATTATACTTCACCCATCTACATCTGTGTAGTGTGCTTGTAGACGGGCTATTGTCGCTAATTTAGAAGATGTTCTGCCTATAAAGACATTAGACATGCCAAAAATAGGGACAGCAGGTTGCAATTGGTTAAACTGTAAACATTACTACATTACTATTGACGTGTGTGTGTGTGTGTGTGTGTGTGTGTGTGTGTGTGTGTGTGTGTGTGTGTGTGTGTGTGTGTGTGTGTGTGTGTGTGTGTGTGTGTGTGTGTGTGTGTGTGTGTGTGTGTGTGTGTGTGTGTGTGTGTGTGTGTGTGTGTGTGTGTGTGCACGCTGCTTCCCTAATCTAAGGAATGTGTTAACACAGGCAATCACATGTGATGAATACTCTCTCTTTCTCTCTTCCTCCTCTCCACGAAAACACGTGCAAAGTGTTCCTGATCAAACGTAGACCATGTTCAATGTTTCACACACTGATGTCTCTCTATCATTCTCCACTCTCTATCCCTCACACTGATGTTATTACACTGATGTTACACTGATTTTATACTGGAAACATTGATTGATTTTTGATTGAAGACTTTATTAGGAGTTTGCATAGGAAAGGTACAGTTTCATGACGGTGGTCAAGGTCTACTAAAAGGAGATCCTAGAAAAGACTAAGCTTATTTCCACAGGAAACCATTTAAGTATCTCATATAACATTGAATGACAGACGAATAGAACACAGTACTATCCAGTAGATATAGTCTGTAAAAAAAAGAAAGAACAAAAAAACAGTAAGTCTATACAAACAGTAAGTATAAACAAAGAAGGGGCAGGGGAGGGTAGGGCTGGGCTAGGTATATTTTTTTTACCAGTTGCGAACGTCTGCTGCCTGTAAGTGGTTTTTCAGGGCGATTTTAAAGGATGCTAGTGTTCCACACTCCTTTAAGACCTTCGGTAGGGCATTCCACATTGTTGTGGTATAGCAGAAGAACGAGTTTGACCCTTTGTTTGAGTTGACTCTGGGTTGCAACGTGATCTGTGGCACTGCCTCTGGTGTTGTAATTGTGGACATCCTTAACGTTTTTAAAGTATTTTGCCAGGTACATAGGTATCTTAGTGGTGTAGTGTATCTTATCTAACAATACAGACAACATAGTATTGTTACTTACCGGTAACTAACCCTCTCCTGCATTTCTCTCTGTATCAGATGAAAAGGAAGTTGGATCATGGACCAGACGGTCGACCGTTTCCTTCTGGGAAGAAACAGTGTAAAGACAAGAGCTACCTCAGGTATGCACGCACGCACACATGTATGCGCACACAACCAGTGGGGGGTTTTGATGGGGTCAGAGTTTTCTCACAGCTGACTGACCTGCAAGTCAACACACTGAAGCGGCTCCAGGCACATACAGTACGCGCACACACACGCACAGTACACCTTTGCCACAACATGTACATTTATTTTGATGTTCCTTCCAACATGAACATTCAATATTTCATAACAGAACAAGCACAGTATTAAATTATTCTGCCATGAGCTCAATATCAATTCGGAAATGCGTCGATGAGAGTTAAATTGATTTTCTATCGACTATCTCACCAATAAAGTAACCATAGTAAGCACTGCCCTTTATTGTGGTTTAGACGTCATGAAGTCAATTGACCCGATTGTATCAAAAATGGGACCCCCCCCCCACTCCACCACACACACCAAAAAAACAAAACAAAATAAACATGAATCAAAACATTAAAAGGTACAACTCGAACTGTACGAGGGAACACACTGTTCTTCATATTGTATGCCAGTCTCACATTGATACATACGTACACTGCACAGGTGGTGTACGCCTCCACCTCCCCATCTCCACATGCCGTCAGTGTGTGAGAGTACAGCTGGCACCGTGTGAAGGTTATTCTCAAACAGTCGTCAATGTATGGTGTACTCAGTACTGTCTGCTGGTACTGCTATAAAGTGGATGGGCAGATACTAACTGTATATCTGAGTTGATGGCTTGGTAGGTTGTAACACTTAAACACTCAGGGCTCTATGCTAGCGTGTTTTCAGTTTTCTGTTAATGTGGGGAAAGCTTTAGCTGAAAATAGCCGATTGATAAGCTCACGACGTGTCGCAGCGCGATGTGTTGTGAGCTTGTGGATCTGCTAAAGCTACCCCTCACAATGCGAATGCTGGGGTTTAAGTGGTTAAATCTGGTTCCCTCTTTTGATCCTTAGTTACTTATCGATCATGTCCCTTCTGTCACTCTCAATATGATCTTATTTCTCTGCAAGCTCATTATCTCCTTCTCCATACACTCTCAAGCTTGAAGAATATTATTATTTTGTCCGGCGGTGGTTCAGTGTAACAAGACTTTTTCAGCCTTTGCTGAACCCCGCCACGTTGATCGATTTGTTTTCCTGGCAAATGACACGGTACAAAGTGTCAGTGATCACCAAATGAGCTGTTAATTTGGCTTCCGTTACTTTAACACTTCGCTCTGTTAGGTTGTACTTCTATTGTTCTGTGGTTTTATGTTTTAAGTTAATTTCCAAAGGCCTTTGTAAATTGTTTAGGATAATGCATGGTAATAAGTGGTGCAAACGTAGAAACTGGGGGAAGTCCAGTCTCCAGTGTTTGATCAGAGTAGTTCACACAACAACACTAATAGTTAGTGCTGCTAGGAGCGTCACAGAAAATGTTAAACCAAACCAAGAGCCACTTGTCCAACGGATAATTAAATTTTTAATGAATTTGTCCATAAAGATTTATTAGTTGTCCCGGACAACAGGACAAGCCTTAATGTCATGCCCTGTTGTGCTTACTAATCTCTCTCTCTCTCTCTCTCTCCCTCCCGCTCTCCCTCTCCGTCTTTCAGTCCCTCTAGTCTCGTTCCATTTCAGACCACACCCACTACATTTGGTGACCTGCGGTTAGCCAATGGGCATTCAGCTCAGCGGAGACGCGTCACATCAGGTCCGCCCCCAACAGGCCTACAAGACTGGCTTCGTACATTTCAGGTACGCGCACACACAGACACACACACACACACACACACACACACACACACACACACACACACACACACACACACACACACACACACCAAATACATATACATTCATGTAAACACTGTTGTATTGACTAAACTGTTCTCTCTTTCAATCTGTCCTTCCTCTCTCTTTCTCTCATGATAGGCGTGGAGCGGTCCTGAGAGGCTATTGGCTCTGGATGAGTTGATTGACAGGTGTGAGACCAATCAGGTCAAACACATGTTGCAGGTCATCGAACCTCAGTTCCAGAGAGACTTTATATCACTACTGCCTAAAGAGGTACATACACACACACACACACACACACACACACACACACACACACACACACACACACACACACATACCCAAGGGTTGCCACGGACACCTGGGCGGGCGGGCGGGACTTGTTTCTAAGAAAAATAAGGTTGGCCCTGAAAAATACAAAGGGTTAGGGTGTATTTATGTACAGTTTTTTAATTATATTAACCACTAGAATCATAAGGCATAGCTACATAAGCCAAAAATAGCAGCTCTACAAGCTCACCATGTGTAGATCTGCTATTCTTTTAAGACATTTGGTGTAGACAGCCCAGTTTACTAAGTCTAGAGAGACAGCCTGTATTATAGCGTTGATGAGCTGTTTGAACTTGTAAGATGTGTGTCATTGATTGATTTCCAATAATTACCATTTAGAATTGAGGCATCTTTCAGACGCTCTTAATCCAGAGCGATTTACAGTAAGCAAGGTAAACGCCAGATCATACATCAAATCCATAGAGATGCTAATCAGGGTCATATGTAAACCACTAAATCATCTGTCTAAACTGTATAATATCACAAAATAAATAATATTGCTGTCCCAGTAATGTGACAGCTGACATCAAAATTGTCAGTGCTGTTGAAGTGATTGATTTCATCGGTTGATCAGAAGTGTTTATCTACTTGCCAAACAGCCTTTTCAATAGCAGTTATATTTATCGAGTTTGTGGTGTAATTTCACGGTTCCATTAGCGTTCAGATCCAAAATCTGGGACCCGTGAAGACCTCTAGTCCAGTGCTTCTCTAATGTTTTCATGTCAAGGACCCCCACATTCACCCGCATCTAAAAAGAATTTGTGCCAGGGAACCCCTGACTAGATTTGTGTTTGAAAAAACAAGAGAAGATCCTTCAACAATTTTGTCAACTTTTGTCTAAAATATGTGTATTTTTCACAACACTGAGAGTAGGGCTGTCACGATTATGACATTTTACATGACGATTAATTGTCACTCAAATAATTGCGATTAACGTTTTAATTGTGTTTTTGTCGTTGACAATTACATTTCTGTTTGGCTTGTAGGCTTTGAAGTAATTGCACATGTAAGATATGACGCATAACCTAAATATACAAAGAAATTACTGACATATTTGACAACTTTACACTTCGACGCGTTGTGAGCTTGTAGATCGGCTATTTCCACTATTTTTTTACTTTAAAAAATATATATGAACATTTTTCAACATGGAAACGATTATGACGATTATGAAACTTAATCGCGATTATGTCAAATAATCGCGATTAGACGATTATGTAATAATTGTGACAGCCCTAAAATATGTGTATTTTTCACAACACTGAGAGAATACCTTCTGTCTCCCCTGTGTGTGTGTGTGTGTGTGTGTGTGTGTGTGTGTAGTTGGCCCTGTACGTGCTAACATTCCTGGCTCCCAAGGACCTCCTGCAGGCCTCTCAGACCTGCAGGTACTGGAGGATCCTTGCTGAAGACAATCTGCTCTGGAGGGAGAAATGCAGGGAGGAGGGTATGTGCACACACACCAAGACGTACACACACACACACACACACACACACACACACACACACACACACACACACACACACACACACACACACACACACACACACAGAGTCACTGCACTGCACCACATAGTGTGTGCCTGCGCGTGCGCGCCTAGGCTTTGTGCCAGCCAACAGAGATTTACTGCAAACACTGCAGCCATATCAATGAAACTAGCTAGCGTTAGCATTACATTACTAGCATACCAATGAAGCTAGCTGCCCACTGTCTGTGCCACAGCCAATACCAATGAAGCAAGCAAGGTTTTCTTCAGCATTGCCAGCAACGGTGCTAGCTGCAACAGATAAGACAAAAATTAAGTCTTACTCCCCAAGTGCTGCAAGCCTTAATCCCAATCCATATTTCGTTGATGTTGTTTGCTGAAAATAGCCAACCTAGAAGCTCACAGCGTGTTGTAGGTTGGCTATTTTCAGCGAGCTACACCGTCGTGCAGTGGAACATAAATTAGGCATTAGTCGTACCAAAGGATGCATTTAGGCCTAGAATTGTTGAATGCTTTAACTATTGAAAAATAGCAGATATACATGCCGAGTGCCGCGCTGCGAGCTTGTAGATCTGCTATTTTTGAAAAAGTTGTGAAAATGTGTGCAAATCTTTGAATATATGTATTTTTAAAGCGAATGTTTGTAACTCAAATTTTGCTTCTGGGGGTGGTCCCTGGAACTAGATATTTTGAGATGGGGGTCCGTGGCCAAATAAATATCAGTTTGGTGGTCCTTCACATGAAAACGTTTGAGAACCACTGACATAGTAGTCTCTCGAGAACAGACTAACTGATTGAAAAGGACCTTTTTTTTTTTTTTACGATGGCTGGCCAGATTGCTGACATAGAAACATAGGTTTTTCAAAAAAACCTTAGAAGGATTCAAACGACACTTAGAGAATCGGGTCAAAATTCTAATTTTCACAATTTTTCAAAAATAGCAGATCTACAAGCTCGCGGCACTCGGTGCCGCGCTGTGAGCTTGTATATCTGCTATTTTTCAATAGTTAAAGCATAAAATAATGATACACAATAATGTGTACCCGTTCTAAATGGGTTAACACCAAACGGCACTCGGCTGCTGCTGTCATTCTAGTGAAGGAAGCTAATGCATTTGTGTGTGCTACTGACAGCACCTACAGCTAGCGCAGGTAATCTTACGACAGTAGGCTACTGTCACAAGATAACCTGTCAGTTGTATGCTACTGTCACAAGATAACATGTCAGTTGTATGCTACTGTCACAAGATAACCTGTCAGTTGTATGCTACTGTCATAGGATAACCTGTTAGCTGTATGTTATTGTCATAGGCTTCTAATGACGCTAACCTCTGTAAAGGTGCCTCCACACCGAAAATACTACAGGAGACTTGTTCAAACTGTTCACAGACTGCAAAGAACTGTAAAGAACTGCAAAAAACTAAGCACATTGAATTTTCCAGCCGACTGTAATTACTGTACAGTTTTGCGCATGCGCACTGTGTTGCCATATCGGCTCGTTACAAGCGACTTTGATCCTGTTTTCCTATAATGTTGCTAGTTGTGGGTTACTTTTGTTTGGGCATGTTTCTGAATTGTAGTTGCTTATTTGGCCTCGCTTTCAACATTCTTTTCGAAAATAGCTAATGTAATAGAGCTCAATAGGTGAAACTGGACGCTTCTTTAGGCTTTGTTTTCATAGACCTGGTCGCTTGTTTAACTCACAGAATCTGGCAACCGGGGAGCAGAAGCGGAGATTCTTCCTGTCCGGTGTTTTCTTCTCCTCACACCAAAACAACACACATCACTATTACTAGCGTTGCCTTGGAGTTGATAGGAAATTTAGTTGAGAGGAAATTTAGTTGAGATTGTGAATATGCTATTTAGTTAAAATGTGCAACAGGGAAATGTCTCTGGCTTATTTAGGCTTGGTTTTGCTGCAGCAGTAGCAAACTAATGGTCCATTACAACTCGCTACAAATACAATTCACCGACGTCCAGGGGCGACTCAACAAAACTGAGCAAGTCCAGTCTTCCAGTTTTCCGTCAATAGCGTTCCCGACCCGCTGCCGAAAACCTACCGATGAGCTCCCGTTCGGCAACAGACGCTTTCCGCCGCTATCCGCCGCCGATTCGGCCACGAATCTGTTTGGTTAAAAGTGGCCTTTAGCTGCATAGATTGATAGATAGATACTCCAGATACAGTATGTGAATGTATATCAGATGTTATTTTATGAAGTCATCAAATAAAATGTCTCTCTCTCTCTCTCTCTCTCTCTCTCTCTCTCTCTCTCTCTCTCTCTCTCTCTCTCTCTCTCTCTCTCTCTCTCTCTCTCTCTCTCTCTCTCTCTCTCTCTGTCTGCAGGTATTCCAGAGAGTGTGTTTTCTCGTAGAAGGAGGAGCATTAACAGTAGTCCTTGGAAGTCTGCTTTCATCAGACAACATCGCATAGAGAGGAACTGGAGGACAGGAGACACACGCACGCCAAAGGTACACACACGCGCACACACACATGTCGCAGGTGCGCACGCACACACACACGCACACTGATCAGCTACATTGAACACAATCACCTCTGTCCCTGTGGTATCAGCTGTATGACCAATGGAAGCCACGTGATTGGTTGTTTATTCGTACAGTCAACTAATGATGAAATCACGTTCGAATAGTGTTTAACATAACATTTAACATCTTTTATCATCTCTCTCGGTCTCTCTCTCTCTCTCTCGGTCTCTCTGTGTCTGTCTCTCTCTCTATGTCCCTCCCTCTGTCTCTCTCAGGTGTTAAAAGGTCATGATGATCATGTGATCACATGTCTTCAGTTCAGTAGTGACCTCATCGTCAGCGGTTCTGATGACAACACACTCAAAGTCTGGTCTGCCGACACTGGAAAGGTACGTTGTGCTGCGTGTGTGTGTGAGATATATGTTCAGATCCCAGACCAGCACCATGATAGATGTACCTGGGTCAGAAACGGAAAGGCCACATGTTATTTTGATCATAGAAATACGTGAAGTAGAACAATAATGAGGTCTAAAAGACAAGACCCAACAGACCAACACCTGCCAGCCTACACATTGTGCGTACCGTGTACACATTTTGATGTCAAAGTACAACCTTTCCCTCTAAAGCAGTACCTTTCCCTCTAAAGCAGTGGTTCTCAAACTTTTTCATGTCAAGGACACCCAAATGAATATGAATTTGGCCGCAGACCCCCATCTGAAAAAATGTTGTGCCAGCTAGCCCCATTCAGGATTTGTGTTAACATTTGATTTATTTTGAAAATAGCAAGCACACGGCGCACACAGGGTGCTGCTATTTATTAGCTGGGGACCCTCTGGAAACCCCCTCAAGGACCCCTTAGGGCCCCTGGACACCACATTGAGCAATGCTCTAAAGTGTGCAGAAAGCTGTGTGAGTTTGTGCAGTAATCGGGTCTTTGCTTTCAGCAGAGAGCAGGCACATTTCTGCCCGGAGGCGTGTTCTAAAAATACTGTCTAACCACGTCAAACCAACTGCGTCTTTCTCTATGTACATCTCTCTCTCTCTTTCGCTGTCTCTTGCTATCTGTCTCTCTCTCCCGCTGTCTTTCACTGTCTGTCTGTCTGTCTCTCTCTTGCTGTGTCTTACTGTCTCTCGCTGTCTCTCTCGCGCTCTCTTGCTGTGTGTCTGTCTCTCGCTGTATCTCTCGCTCTCTCTTGCTGTGTGTCTGTCTCTCTCGCCATATCTCTCGTGTCTCGCTTGCTGTCTCTTGCTGTCTGTCGTCCTCGCTCTCTTGCTGTCTGTCTGTCTCTATCTCTCTGAATATGCTTCATTGTGAAACAGACAATGGGTGATGTTGCAACTTTCTTTTCTTTTTATAAAATATCTCCCAACAAAACGCCATAGCTGAATGGGTAGAGAGCCCGTCTGGGAAGCAGAGGGTGCTAGGTTTGATTCCCCGCCCCGGCAATGTGTTGAAGCATCTCCCCCACGTGTTCACTTGAGAAGCACTCGACTGAGTGCAGAAGCTGAACACTGAATTTCCCCTGTGGGATGAAATGGGTTTAATTAGTATTATAATTATTAGTGGATAGAGAGGCCGTCTGGTAATCAGAAGGTCACCGGTTCACCTCCTGGCGTGCTCATGTCTACACGTTGGATGTGTCCTTGAGCAAGGTCTACCTTTATTAGTGAATTAGTGAAGATTCATGGAAAAATCCATTTTACATGCTTATAATTTAAACTAGAGTTGGATTCTAAATTATCCAATCTACTGAGCTCACAACGCGTCTGCTTGTAGATAGTCTATGTTCACTATTAAAAAGAAAGGAAAAAAGGAAAGAAATCGATTTGTTCAATTAACTATTGCACCCCTACTCTCGTTCCCCCCTCTTGACCTCAAGTGAGGACGTTCTTTGAACTTTTGAACAGAGTGGAGGGGCAGGGGGGTGTTGAGATTGCGAACTGGACACACACACCGTACAGTTTGTATTTGATTGTCCCTCCAGGTTACAGTTGGGTGTGTGTGTGTTTTTCTTTCTGCAGGGAACAGAGAATCTCTTAGGTACACACACACACACGCACGCGCGCGCGCGCGCGCGCGCACGCACGCACGCACACACACACACACACACACACACACACACACACACACACACACACACACACACACACACACACACACACACACACACACACACACACACACACACACACACACACACACACACACACACACACACACACACACACACACACAGAGGGTGTTTGTTGAGGCAGGTTGGAACAGGTGTGTCTGGACAAAGAATTGTTGTACCGAAACCAAACAGGGAGGGAGGGAGGGAGGGATGGAAAAAGAGAGAGAGAGAGGTAGAGAGTAGGGATGTCAAAAATGGACCTTTATCAAAATCGATTATTCTATAGCAATAATCGAATATTATTCGAAAATCGATAATTAATTATTATTTTATTTTTTTTATAAAAAAAAAAAAAAAAAACATTTTTTTTTCTTCTGTTTTTCTTTTTTTTACTGGATTTCAATGCACATTTACATATGTACAACATGGCTCTTCAGGTAATTGGTAGCCTAACTACTACTCTTCATCTTTCTTTTTAGTGTGCCAGTGTACTGTTCACCTAATCTCTCAAGAACAGATTCTGTGATGCTTTACAATACAGAGGACGCTGTTTTCCCTTTTCTTTGATGATGGCCACCAAGTACCAAACAATCAAGCCTGAATCAATCACACCTGTGTCTGAGACAGGGGGGGAGGGGAGTCAGTGTGTAGCAGGCAGCTGCCACTCTGCTGTGCTCCTTCACTCTGTCTACACAGTTTACAGTTGGTGCTGGTGTGAATAATAAATCAATGGCCATTTACTATTATCATTAATACTATTGTTAGCCTATATTCTATATTTTGGTTGAAACTAACTAACTAAGCCAAAAAATAGTATTAAAAAAAAAAAAAAAAAGAATATTAATATTTTTCGATTTTCGATTATGAAATATTAAAATCGAATATTGATTAATCTAACGAATATTCGAAAATCGATTATTCGGTGACATCCCTAGTAGAGAGAGACAGAGAGACATAGAGAAAGGATTAGGGATTATGAAAACCAGACATTTAAGACTGTGTACTCTTCTAGGCTGATAAATGATGGAGGGATGATTGATAGATGGATAGTTAGATGACAGACTTACAGTAGGAGACTGTCTGTCTGGTTCTGCTGCACTCGTTTACCTTTGACCCACACACACACACACACACACACACACACACACACACACACACACACACACACACACACACACACACAGAGAGAGGATGTGTGGAATGTCAGGTGTGAAAAGACTCCTCCATCTCCTACCTCTCTATCTCTTCCTCTCTCTCCTTCCATCTATCACTCCTTCCACACTCCTCTCGCCACAGTGGTTCGGGACCCATTTGTGGTTCGCGGACACATTTTTATGGGTCCCCTCATTTTTTGTTTAATTATTTCAAAACATTCCTCAAAAATGTTCATGAAAAAAAAAATCTATTTTTCAATAATTTCATGAAGAAATCCAAGAACAATCTAAGAAATTCCATAATATATTGGAAAATATTGTTTTTCTGTCATGGAATTAAGGCTTTATGCCAAAATGTTATAATAAGAGTATGCATAATGTAGTTAATTCCACAAGATGGGATATGTGATGTTGTTACCTGATATTAGTTTTGGTGAAAAAAGCCTGCATATATCTGTATCGGTTGATATCAGAATCTTAAATGAAGAATTGGATAATATCAGGAAATCAGTTATTTGTGTTTATTGGTATTTATTTGTTTGCTTATAAGGTCATTCTTCTCAAATAGTGATGTTAATCAAATCCAAGTATTTCAAATAGATTTTTCAGACAAAATATGCGTAATAATCAGTCAGGCCACACATTTTACAATCCTCCCCTTGTCCTTCCCCTCTCTATCTCCGTCACGTCATCTATCACTCATTCCATACTCCTCTCTCTATCTGCCCCCCCCCCTCCATCTGTCATTCCATGCTCCTCTCCTCCCCCTTTATCAGAAATCTCACTAATGTTTACGTAAGCTTCCCAGGCAGTGTTTACCCCCGTTGCCTTGGTAACCACTTCAACAACACCTATAAGGTCAAAGGTTTTTCTCTTCACGTTCTCTCTCTCTCTCTCTGTGTGTGTGTGTGTGTGTGTGTGTGTGTGTGTGTGTGTGTGTGTGTGTGTGTGTGTGTGTGTGTGTGTGTGTGTGTGTGTGTGTGTGTGTGTGTGTGTGTGTGTGTGTGTGTGTGTGTGTGTGTGTGTGTGTGTGTGTGTGTGTGAGAACGGAAGACAAATATTGACTTAGATTTGGACTTTGTCATCTATGATGATATGATATTTTCACATACTGTACAACATGTGTATTTTGTATGAATTTGGTATACTATACTGTAACACAAGTAACCCCAACTTATACACACTCACTCTCTCTCTCTTGCCTATTCTCTCTCTCTCTCTCTCTCTCACTCACTCACTCACTCACTCACTCACACA
>NC_137821.1:35701386-35719917 GCF_963921795.1 Nannobrachium achirus | reverse complement strand
CCCCTCCCCCTCACGGCCCGGCCTGGCCGTTTAATTATCCATTTCCTTCTCATATCAGTCATATTCCATTTTACCCCCTCACCCCGAATATATATAACCTTCATTTTTCTTTGCAGCTAAATTAACTAAAGGTTCTCCTTAATCGAATTCATCATATGTTTGTTTCAACACATGTTCTTCATTATTATTATTTAAGCATATGGTTTCTCTGCGCTTGTCATGCGTAAATCTTTGGATTCAGGGTTCAGGGCTGACCATGCAGCATTGTTCTACCTGGAAGGCTTATCACCAGCTACTAGCGACGTTTACTTTAAGCTTCATGGTTTGATGGAGGGACAATTAAAACATGATTTATATACAGTACACTGAATGAATACAGACACTTCACAGATATACAGTACTTAAAATTAGAACAATCCTTTGAGAATTGACCGACCTATAAGGCTTTGAGCGCCCACCGAGGCAGCGCCGTATGTTGCTGGCTTAATTTATTAATTATTAGGATCAATAAATATAGTCTATATGTCCATAACGGCTATTTTTCGCTGTTTGTGACCAATCCCGATCCTCCGCGGGTCGTTCTGGCTGCAGGGGGTCTGTCATGTTATCAAATGATATCGCCGGCCCAAAACTAAAGTACATGGAATATATAGGCTACTGACAAGGCGCACATTCGCACAACGCTATAGGCTCTTATTAATCAGAGGACATAATAGAGAAAGGTGCGTGTGGGGACTGAACTGGACCCTCCTGTCTATATACTTTCCTGTGCGTCTTTGACCTACTGTACCAACCACAACAGCACCGCACCAGTGCTTATTACTGCCAATTTTGCTTATTTACGCACGCACGCACGCACCATGATCAGCAGTGGACCAGCGTGCTCATATAGTCGATAATGTACAAAATTGGCGGCGGCCGCAGTGTTGCAGCTGCCGGAGATGGGTCTGTCTGTCTGTCTGTCTGTCTGTCTGTCTGTCTGTCTGTCTGTCTGTCTGTCTGCCTGTCTGCCTGTCTGTCTGTCTGTCTGTCTGTCTGTCTGTCTGTCTGTCCAACCCTTTCCTTAGTAGCCTAGTAGTAGACCTATTTTACGCACACCTGTTTTGCGCGCTGCGCGCGTCTAACCCGCCCCACAAACACTCTATCTCTCTCTCACACACACACACACACACACACACACACACACACACACACACACACACACACACACACACACACACACACACACACACACACACACACAGCACACACACACACACAACACACACACAGACAAGCGCTCTGGGATTACTTACTTTTCCCCCCAATGCCCATATTTTCCCTTCGTTTTTATCCCCCCCAGCCTAGTCCCAAATATACAGTATAGGCCTATGCCTTATTGTATTCATTTTAATTGTAGGCCTATAATAGTTTACGGACGGACAGATCGCGAGGCGGGCAACAGAGTGTCTCCTTTATAAAATAAATGTAAAGTTTTCATCTGTCTCATATGTGCAGGCCTATTCGAAACCAAACAGCACTGCTTTCTTTTTTTGTCTCCAATTAATTATGTGCATTTGGATTCGGTTTTAACCCAGTCCCAGCACTCAAGCAATTTCAATAGTTCAACTAGAAGTTATGATTTGATAACCCACTCAATAAAATGCTATAACTTATGCTGAAATGTGGTATGTACTTCTCACTTCTACAATCTATCTATCTATCTATCTATCTATCTATCTATCTATCTATCTATCTATCTATCTATCTCTTCTGCCTTGATCTATCGCAAAAAAATAAGAAAAACAAATGGAGAGTGCTGTCCATGGTGCTGAAACGCTTTGGTCAATGTAAAGGGCCCATTTGGGTTAAATGAACGTTGATTTTGATATGGATTACAGGTCCCAGAGATAGAAATGCCATTAAATTGGGGTCCGTAGCTTCATGCATGTCAAACTGGGGTCCTAGAAATGAAAACGTTTGCTATAGCAAATGGTGGTTCCTGGCATAAGCACTGTTCTACAGAATGGAAACATATGCAGTAACGACTCAACACTCAACAACAGAGGCTTAAGATCCAGACAAAAACGATCTGATCATTTAATTGACAGCGCCAGCATCACATTTTGTTAACTGCTGCTGCTTATTTATTTAGGAAATAGAAACAAATGAGAGAGAGAGAGAGAGAGAGAGAGAGAGAGAGAGAGAGAGAGAGAGAGAGAGAGAGAGAGAGAGAGAGAGAGAGAGAGAGTGTTTGTGGGGCGGGTTAGACGCGCGCAGCGCGCAAAACAGGTGTGCGTAAAATGGATAGATAGAAGTGGAGAGAGGCGAGGTTGAGGGAGGGACATTGATTATTATTATTATTAGGTCTACTACTAGGCTACTAAGGAAAGGGTTGTACAGACAGACAGACAGACAGACAGACAGACAGACAGACAGACAGACAGACAGACAGACAGACAGGCAGACAGACAGACAGACAGACAGACAGACAGACAGACAGACAGACAGACCCATCTCCGGCAGCTGCAACACTGCGGCCGCCGCCAATTTGTACATTATCGACTATATGAGCACGCTGGTCCACTGCTGATCATGGTGCGTGCGTGCGTGCGTAAATAAGCAAAATTGGCAGTAATAAGCACTGGTGCGGTGCTGTTGTGGTTGGTACAGTAGGTCAAAGACGCACAGGAAAGTATATAGACAGGAGGGTCCAGTTCAGTCCCCACACGCACCTTTCTCTATTATGTCCTCTGATTAATAAGAGCCTATAGCGTTGTGCGAATGTGCGCCTTGTCAGTAGCCTATATTCCATGTACTTTAGTTTTGGGCCGGCGATATCATTTGATAACATGACAGACCCCCTGCAGCCAGAACGACCCGCGGAGGATCGGGATTGGTCACAAACAGCGAAAAATAGCCGTTATGGACATATAGACTATATTTATTGATCCTAATAATTAATAAATTAAGCCAGCAACATACGGCGCTGCTCGGTGGGCGCTCAAAGCCTTATAGGTCGGTCAATTCTCAAAGGATTGTTCTAATTTTAAGTACTGTATATCTGTGAAGTGTCTGTATTCATTCAGTGTACTGTATATAAATCATGTTTTAATTGTCCCTCCATCAAACCATGAAGCTTAAAGTAAACGTCGCTAGTAGCTGGTGATAAGCCTTCCAGGTAGAACAATGCTGCATGGTCAGCCCTGAACCCTGAATCCAAAGATTTACGCATGACAAGCGCAGAGAAACCATATGCTTAAATAATAATAATGAAGAACATGTGTTGAAACAAACATATGATGAATTCGATTAAGGAGAACCTTTAGTTAATTTAGCTGCAAAGAAAAATGAAGGTTATATATATTCGGGGTGAGGGGGTAAAATGGAATATGACTGATATGAGAAGGAAATGGATAATTAAACGGCCAGGCCGGGCCGTGAGGGGGAGGGGGGGGGGGGGGGTAGATGCCAGCAGCACGCAAAACAGACAGACAGATCCATCTCCGTCAGCGCAACACTGTCGGCGGCGGCTCCGGTTCTGAACCGGCGGTGGGTCAGGAGTCACCGGCGGCGGCGGAGGCTCCGGCGGAGGGCACCGGCTCCGGCGGCGGCACCGGCGGCGGCGGAGGCACCGGCGGAGGCGGCGGAGGCCTCCGGCGGAGGCACCGGCGGCGGCGGAGGCACCGGCGGCGGCAGAGGTACCGGCGGCTCCTCCGGTGGCTGGTCCGGCGGCCGGCGGAGGCGGAGGCGGCGGCGGCGGCGGCGGAGGCACCGGTGGCCTCCGGCGGCTGGTCCGGCGGCCGGCGGAGGCGGAGGCGACCACCGGAGCAGACGTGACTGTTTTTAATACTTTATTCATTTATTTATAGCCTACATTATTGATATGAGCATGCTGATCATGGTGCTTGTGTGCGTGGGTGTGCATTCGTGCGTGTGCGTGCCTGCGTGCGTGTGTGTGTGTGTGTGTGTGTGTGTGTGTGTGTGTGTGTGTGTGTTGTGTGTGTGGGGGGGGGGGGGTTCGGCAACAGCGGCAGATGCAGTTCCATTGCTGCACATTGACGGTCTGTCCGGCGTTGCCACGGATTAGGTATAATTGCCACGGCATAGGAATCATTGCCGCGGCTGTTCGGCAAGTCCGACGACGCTGCGGCAGACGCCGCTGCCGGGAAGTGTATTCGCTCCTTCTGCCTTTATATATATTTTTTCCTTTTTTTTTTGAATTGCCAAAAGTATAAAAAAAATATGGTTAAAAAAAGAACTAAAAAAGAACTATGTAGTTCATTTTGGGGAACCATGAACTTTAGTTCATAATGGGGAATTATGAACTAAAAATGAACTAGTTCATTTTAGAAGTTCTGAACTTGAACTTGAACTAGTTCGTTTTTAAAGTGAACTTTCCCAACACTACGTGCCTGCTTGTTACCCTTAATGTGAATATTAAGCCACACTGTGGCTTGTGAAAGTGTTTAAATAGTAGGCTATGTTAGATTATTAAATCATAAAAATAATAACGTGCGCTGCGCTGCAAGTTTCTGCGCCTGGAAAATAGCAGATCTACAAGCTCACAACGCGTCGCGGATGCGAGGCGTTGTGAGCTTGTAGATCAGCCACATTTTGTCACGGAACACGCCGTGATGAAGAAGTATAAGCCAGGATTTACTTGGTGATGTGATGTGTGTTGAACGGACGGACGGACGGACGGACGGACGGACGGACGAGGCTGCAGTGCAGAGTGCACACAACAGCGCCGAAAAATAAACATCCAATGCAAGGTAAAGTAGTGGAACACAATTGCAGGGAGCTCCATTCAGCGCACGCCACTTCCAATGAAACCACAACATTGCGTTTACCTCAGCGTGGGACTTTTCTCCATGCTCAGAGTTATGTCTCCGGCTGCAACATTAGCAGCGAGCAGCCACACACACACACAACGTTGTGCGTGCTGTTGCAGCCACCCAGTCGCGGACATTTGTGTGTGTGTGTGTGTGTGTGTGTGTGTGTGTGTGTGTGTGTGTGGGTTTGTGGTCTGTGTGTGGTCAGGAGAGGTATGGCAGGCGACAGACATACACGGCCGGCCAGCCAGCCAGTAACATTGTGAAAGCGAATTACAGGAGTGGTGAGACCACCACTCAAAAAGACAATTAGCCTACTGTGTGCTCCAAGCAGTAGGCCTTAAGTAGCTTAATGAGTTAGGATACTGATGATACAGTGGCTGTGGGTTCAAGCCCCACTGATGATCTTACTTTGAAAACTGATTTCCAGCAGAATAACTTCAAAACCAGTTCAGAAAGCATAGACGACCTCACCGTGCTGGTGCAGCGGACTAGTAATGCGGTCTGTAACTGTAAGTAGAATACCTTTAATAAATTCGTTCAAATCTGGCCGTGGTTGAGGCGGGGTCTGCTTGGTGGTCCTCCCCCAGATTGTGAAGTTATTCTGCTGGAAATCAGTCTTTAAAGTAAAGACTTCAATTGGATTTAACCCACAGCCTCTGTATCATTGACTTAGCATCCTAACTCATTGAGCTACTTGCTGCTTGTACCATTTTGGTATTTTTCTCTTAATAGAGGAACAACAAACAACGTTACAAAAGGAAAATGTTTGTCTATAGTCTGTTGTTGCTGTTGCTTGTCTAGATGTTTGAATGTTTAACACGGCTCTACATTTTCTTATATTATCCAGACAAAATGTTTCAATTAAGCTCAGTGGCTCACTGGCCTGAAAATCTTCCCGAGAGTCAGAAGGTTATAAATTCAATTCCTGGCTTGCTTTTGGACAGGAAGGCAATTTTTGTTGCTGTTTTAAATAACAATCTACATGTCTTCCCATGGGGGTCTGTGGCCAACATGGGGGTCTGTGGCCAAATACATACAAATTGTGAGTCATCTCTTGCAATTCAATTCAAAGGAGCTTTATTGGCATGAGAAAACATACGTTTACATGCCAAAGCAAGTATCACAGATAAAGGCCTATTATATAGGCCTATGTACAGGGTTTTCATGAGGCAATCTATAAACACTTCGATTTCAATCCGAAGGCCATATTTAAATGTTGCACAAAGACGTTAATGTGACGCCTTTTCTACAGACTCTGTCCTCTGCCCACTCACACAACCGGCGGGCGACGCCGTGCATACGACGTCCAAGTCAGACCTGCCACACCAAAAAACAACCAAAAACAGGCCAGCGTTCGCACGCCGTCTATACGACGTGCATACAAGTAGGCCTATACAACAACATGAATATTGCATGCACAACATGCACAACACACATATAGTAAACTATATAGGCTATAGGTCTATATAACGGAGATGATCCGAACCTCCCCACCCGGCTTCGAACCCGGGTATCCCACGTGAGTCCAATATCTCAACCAGGTGAGGCAAGCCCGCGTATCTTATTGTTAAGAAAAGCAAGCAGGGCATTGAAGAATTGTTATTGATGTTAGCTTTTTTGGGAGCGTTTAATAATAATAATAATAATAATACAAATAATAATAATAATCATTAAAAACAAATTGTAGGAAACCCGATGTTTATAAAGTCTGAAACTGAGTCAGTTACTTGGAACCATAGGTTGGAACTCTCGAACTATCTGAACGCAGCTGCTGTTCTTGGCTGTCGCCTGTTCGTCATTCATCGGCAATCATCGCCGCCGCCGCCGCGACGCTCGGGGCGGCAGCTGCGTTCATTTTCTTCATTTTTTGCTCAGTTTCACACTTTTTAAAAATCGGGTTTACGACCCCCCAACGGGGGTTTGGGGTTCAACCCCCCCTAGAACATGTTAACACACTTACTTAGAGTACAATTACCTCAAATAAATCTACTTTGTTGATTTAATTACAGAATTAGACCAAACTGTATCCCAATAGTTGGCTCCGTTTGGCGCGACCCCATCTATGGGTCGGTCACACAGACACATTATGGGTCTCTTAATGTTATGTTTCCTATAGTTTGTTTTTAATTATTATATATATGATATGATGAAATGAATATCAATATCTAATACTGTAAAGTTCAGTGGACTGAGTGAGGCAAAAAAAATGCCAAATGCCAAAAAACGCTCGATACTTCAGCCAAAGGGTCAGTGTGTTTAAATGACATTGGGTGCAAATGTTCTTTGCACTTTTTTATAATACAGCTTACTGTGGACAAACATGCCTGAACTTTTAACCAATAAACAATTGTAACATTCCAACTTATTGTGGACTTGCATGCTTGAGAGTAGAAATAATTTGTAGTTTTTTTTTTAAATATTTAACTTTAAGCACCAAATTCATTGTCAATGACAATGACCATTTAAAGGTGATTAGGTGAATGATTTAAAATCCGAAATACATCTTCAGACGATGTAGTGTCTGCTGGTGGACACTAGATGGCGTTCAAACAGCATTTTTCAGTATGTCCAATACAAGTCAGTTTAAATACTCTTTCAAACACACCATTTAAAGGCCTAGTATGCAACTTTGCACTGTGTTTACACAACAAAACAATAAATACATGTTTCACCTATCATTTCCCTCTATACCAGCAATGTCAGCCCTAGGAGGGATGGGAGCAGCATTCCTCTCTCGAGTCTACCATCGAGCTGGAACAAGGTGTTGAAATGGAAAATGGTGTTGAAAATGGAACAATCTGTTGAAAATGGACTTATAGACCTACTATGTTCTTCTGACATCATTTGCCACAAGTTAGGAAGGCGTTGGCAAACAAAACATACTGGTATTTCAGAAGTTGTTTATTTGAAATGTGACTGATGTCAACACAAAACTCTGAAGGGAACAAACTCTTCAGTTAAAATAAGGAGACCGTTATTTTTAAGTGATTAAGAAACAAAAACAGACTGATAGATGTAGTAATAACCACGAATTAAACATGACAAAAATACAATAATTATGGGATATCAACCCACTATCATCACAAAGAGACGCATGACACAATAAAAGGAACATCTTTATGTATCAGCTAACAGTATGGAAACCGTATAAGGCTATAAATATAATTTGTAATCAAACTGTACAATTTCTTCAGTTAAATACAAAATATGTACCAGTCTGTAAACACAAAGGTATTCACACTGCCACACAAGAATATATTAGAGCATCATTAAAATAATCTCATTGTGTTTATATACAAACGATCAATACAAATAATCAGTTGTTTTTCCCACACAAGTTCTGACGGGAGTACTGTATACTGTACGTCTGAATGATACTGCATTATAAAATAATACAACATATAAATACAAATGGCTTACAAGGCCACTGTGGGCTGATGGCTAGATAATGATTCTATGGTGAGATCCTAGAACAGAAATCTCATGAGTTCGAGTCCCAAGATAAATGACTGTGTAGCCAGTTTAACTATCTTGGCAATGTTTCCTTGACACAGTACCTCTACTGCTGGTTTTCTATCCTATCAGGACCGTTCGTACTGCTGGTTTTCTATCCTATCAGGACCGTTCGTACTGCTGGTACCTACCAGGATTTCTAGTATTGCTGGATTTCTATTTGTGCCCGGGTAGCTCAGTCGGTAGAGCTCTCGCCTCCGCAAGGTCATGGGTTCGATTCTGGGCACCGCCAACTCAGCGTATGAGTAGCACGGCTTGGCAAGTCGTGCGGCAAGTACTGGGAGCTGATGGTAGGTGTGGCGCTCCACCTCAGCAGTCCATCTCCCAGGGGTCTCTAGCGCATTGTAACAGGGACAGACTCCTGTGTGTTACCGGCTGGTTCCGACAACAAGCCACTCCCGACCTACTTGTTGGATTTCTATCCTCCAAAGACCTCTCGTACAGCTGGTTTTATATCCTACCAGGACCTCTAGTATTGCTTTGAATGGTAGGACAGATTTAATCTGTCTGTGATCACACCAGGAGAATAGAACAACTTAAACCCTCGATATACACAGTGATAAAACGGACCCGAGTTGCGACTGTGCTCGTCTGCTCTCGTCTCCTTCTACACAAAATCTTTTCCTCGGAAATAGCTGATCTCCAAGCTCACAACGCGTCGCATGTTCACCCCTCGTGAGCTTGGACATCAGCTATTTCTGGCGAACGTTCCCCCCAGATCAGAGAAACTTGGGAGTTCAAGTGCTGAGTGGTCTGGTGCTACGTAGGGCCTAGGCCTGTCACAATTATTACATAATTGTCTAATCGCAATTATTTGACATAATCGCAGTTATTTTGTCATAATCGTCATAATCGTTTCCATAGAAAAATGTCCATAAATAGTGGAAATAGCCGATCTACAAGCTCACAACACGTTGCAATGCGACATTTTGTTGTAGCTTGTAGATCGGCTATTTCCTCTATCAATGTTATTTTTTAAGTATAACGTCAAATATGTTAGTAATTCCTTTGTATATTTAGGTTATGTGTCATATCTGCCATGTGCAACTTCAAAGCCTACAAGCCAAACAGTAACGTAATTGTCAATGACAAAAAACACAATTCCGGTAAATTCGCTAATCGCAATTATTTGAGTGACAACTAATCGCAATGTAAAACGTCATAACGTTGCCAGCCCCGGTGCTACGCTGTGCTCCTGGGCGATGGCGGCCAGCTCCTTCAGGAACTCGGCGTACAGGATGACAGCGAACACTCTGCTCCGGGCCTGGGGGGGGATGGGCGGGCAGGGGGGCAGGACCGAGCCATCGGCCGCTCTGGAACCATGTGGCGGTCTGTCAGAGTCCACCGTGATGTCATCACCTGGGGATGACTGGATCAGCTCTGAGAGAGGGAGGGAGAGAGAGAGAGAGAGAGAGAGAGAGAGAGAGAGAGAGAGAGAGAGAGAGAGAGAGAGAGAGAGAGAGAGAGAGAGAGAGATAATTAAAAGTTATTAAAAGTTGAAAAGCTACGTTATACCTCTCTTCAACACAGAGTTAAATGCAAATGCATTTTAACTAGCATGGATTCTCAAAGTCCAGGGACCCTTGGGGTTCCTTGAGGGGGTACAATTAAAATGGACCCTTACAGTTCTGTAACTCTTAGAGCGTACAAATACAACAAAACTGATCCATTTGGTCCCATTTGTACACTCTCGAGTTATAGGGGGGTCTTTGAAATCAAAACTTTTGAGAAGTACTACCAGTCCAGAGGAGTAGCCGACTGCATAGATGAATGAAAGACAATTAAAGTAGTAACCCCCCCAAAAAACGTCTCCTCAAATTGTTGGTTTGGTAATTCGACAAAAACAAAGAAATCTCTATACATTCAAGGCATAGACCTGAGGCCAATTCGAAAAGTGCCTTCAAAATCCTAAGAAAAACAATAGCTAAAATCTAAAATGACATAAATTAGATGCTTTTCCTTTTTGAATGGGTTAATGAAAATGTGCACGTGTGTGTGTGTGTGTGTGTGTGTGTGTGTGTGTGTGTGTGTGTGTGTGTGTGTGTATGTGTATACTGTACCTCTGATCTTCATGTGCTGGTCTTTAGCCAGTAGGAACCTCCATGCCTGAGTGATGACTGCCGGCCATTCTGGTCTGCTGGACACATACTGTTCTATCTGCACACGCACTGAAACCAGCACCTACACACACGCACGCACACACACACACACACACACACACACACACACACACACACACACACACACACACACACACACACACACACACACACACACACACACACACACACACACACATATTTTGTTTTATCTGACCGAATTATGTACAAATATATCTTCTTGTATGTGCGTTTTCGCCTATAAAAAAACAACCAATCAATGTCTGTGTGTTTACCTGGTATAGTGCGCAGTATTGTTTTGCTGGTTGTGTGCGTGTGTGTGTGTTTACCTGGTATAGTGCGCAGTATTGTTTAGCTGGTTGTGTGTGTGTGTGTGTGTGTTTACCTGGTATAGTGCACAGTATTGTTTAGCTGGTTGTGTGCGTGTGTGTGTGTTTACCTGGTACAGCGTGCGCACGTTGGGCTGGTACTGAACGTGTGTGTTGAGCAGGAAGTGTCTGAGCAGAGGTTGCGGGTGCGAGGCCAGCTGAGCCAGCAGGCCGGTGAGCAGCAGGTTGACAGAGATGGAGTTCTCCAGGAGGTTCTCCAGACGAGACAACAGAACGCTGAGGAACGGACCTGACGGGAAGCAACAACCAATGAGGGATTGGAGCAGTGCGGGGTGAATGGCTGCATATCAATGAGGTGTGAACTAGGGCATTCACGAATAGTGATTTTTAGTGTTCGAATTATTCGACCTCAAAGTATTCGAATAGTCGAATATTCGACAGGACTGGCCAAACTTTGTGAAAATAGCCGATCTACATGCTCACAACGCCTCGCAACCCGAGGCGTTGTGAGCATGTAGATCTGCTATTTTCACAATACTTATGTGCGGAACCGAGTCACATTAAATGTAATACCCACAATTCCAAGTGCTTGTCAGGGTGGGGGTCCCCAGTTCAAATATGTTTATTTTGGGGGTCACAGCCTAAAAAGGTTTGAGAACCCCCAGTATAGAGCATTAACAAATTCATTCACAACTCATTCTTATGACTTCCTATCTAGCCAAGCTTTATAAACCATATATTTTTTTAAAGAGAAAACAATAATAATAATAATAAAAAACGAATATTCGACTTCAGAGAACAACGTGACTTTGATATTCGAATATTCTAATATTTGGTGAATGTCCTAGTGTGAACCCATTGAGACCTGAGGCTGATTCTACAAATGCCTTCAAGATTTTAGAAAAACATTCCAAAACAGCAGATGTACAAGTTCACTTTTTGTCGCGCTGCAAGCTTTTTTTGATAACCAACACTAACCCATTTAGGCCTAACCTATAGAATAGGGCTAAATCAGAAATTAGCCTACAAAACAAATATGTTGCTACATACTGTACATGTACTGTAAGCCCCTCCCAAACAGCAAAATGTGTTCCCGGCCTGAATGGGCTAATATCTAAAATGACACAGATTATTTCCCAGTTTAATGGGTTAAAATCTAAATTTAGTAAACTGGACCCGAGTTAGCTCTGTACTTGGGCCACTTTTCCCCCGTCTACTCCAGATCTCTTCGTCAAAATTAGCCGATCTACAAGCATACGACACACCATATTGCGATGCATTGTGAGCTTGTAGATCTGGTGTTTTTGTGAAATATGGATGCTGGGTTTTAAATGGTTAACCACTTTCAAAGTTTGGGACATTTCCACAGGCTTGTGTTCAGGGTCTTGAGGATTATGAGGTTGTCCAAGTGTAAGGCAAAGCAGCTTGTCAAATATTGCGCAATCTCTTGCATTATAGGCAGTCTCTCTATTTGGAGGAGAAAGTGTTTCCTGTACCCATCATCTCCCTGGTGTTGGTAATATAATTTAATGTTCATGTGCGTTTGTGTGTTGCATTTTGTTTGTTTGGAGCCATGCACCGACACACGTGTTATTTTAGTACGTATGGCATCAGAAGCAACTGAAAGATATTGTAATGTTTTATAAAGGAATTAAAATGTGTGAATGTGTGCTTAGGTGTGTGTACGGGGAGACACACATGTGTCATAAAAACAACCAACCTGTAAATGGAACTCCAACCTTCCTCTCTCTCCTCCACTCTTCTCCTCCTCCCTCTCCGTCTCCTCCTCCCCTTTCCTCCCATCCGTCAAAGTCCACTTCCTGCTCTAGCCCCTCCTCTTCCTGTTTCTCTATCAGCGCGCGCACTCGCCCGCGGAAAGCCGCCATGCCGTCGGCGATGTCATCGTCGCCGTCCGGCTCCGCTCCCAGTGACATCATGAGCGCCCGGTACTGGGACAGGAAGTTGTCACCGATGTCGCCGGCTCCCGCAGCGGGCGGCGAGTCGACGCCGTTCGTCAAAGTAACGGAGGGGTCACATGTCTCACATTCAGCATGACTATTGGCTGTCCTTTGTGTGTGTGCGTTGTGGCGTGTGTGTTGGCTTTGTGTGTGCGTTTCACGCGTGTGGGTTGCGTCAGCGTGTCCGTTGATGTTAGAGTGAAGATTCTCCTCCTCCTCTCTCCTTCCCTCGTCTCCTCTCCTCCTTTCCTCTGTCCTTGCCTCTCTCCTTCTCGTTGACATGATGCTACTGATGGCTTCCAGCACCGTCTTCCGCGTCGGCGTCGACTGTCCGTGCGACGCGCCGCCTTGACAACCGCTTGCTCCCGGCGCATGGCACTCCACACTCAAAATGGCCGCCTCGTCGCCCCGGGAGACCAGGTCGCGGGTGGAGACCAGGTCGCAGGTGGAGGCCAGGTCGGACAGGAAGTCCGTGTCCTCGCTGTAGGCTCCTCCCCTGACCAGCAGGGCGGCACTGCGGCGCATGGCCTGTATGTGGCAAGGGGGCGGGGCCTGGAGGCACGTGGGAGCAGCGGCGGCCGATTGGCCGTTTTCATCGTCCAAGGCCATATCGTCCCACTCTAGCTCCTCCTCCGGGGCGGAGACAGACCTGCCCAGGCGGTGGTTGTCCCTGGAGACGGAGTCTGAGCAGAGGGAGGAGGGGGTGGAGGGAGGGGTCAGTGGGTTTCTCCTCCTCTCCTCTCCGTCACTCCCTCCATCCTTCTCTCGTTTCCCGTGTTTCTCTTCTTCCTCGTCGTCTTCCTCTTCCTCGTCCTGAGGCGGCGGGGAGACGCCGTCGTACGGAGCCGACCACAGGAGACACGCCCTGGATAAGATACACCCCGGCTGTTATAGGCACTAATGAAACACTTGACTTGGATAAACCAAACTAGAAAGTCTTTAAACTAACCCAAACCAGATTAGGCTAGAAGAGACTAATTGAGACCAAATTGGACTGAAGTAAACTAAAACTAAAGTAAAATGGAGGAAAAACTAATTATGCTTCACTAAACTTGAACTTGACTAAAACTAGCCTCAATTAAACTATTGTAGTCCATGCTAACCTGTTAGCAGTCGATACAGCCAGTCTTGCGTCCCAGAGGTAATGAAGGTAATTCACATCCATTGGAAACTCACAGCCTTGACTGAAACCAACACTGTCTGCATCTGTGAGAGACAGAGAGTGAGAGAGAGATACAGAGAGACAGAAAGAAAGAGAGATACAGAGAGACAGAAAGATAGAGAGAGAGAGGGAGTTGATTATGTGATCTTGTTGAACTCTCAGAATACAGCAGTTGATGGAAATACACATGATCTATTTTATAGTTTTTGGAAATGTGTTAAATAAAAATATGCACACCATTTGGACAGAAAGGTAATCACAGTGAAGTGATGGGGGTTACGGACGATGCATGTTGGTGCGTGTGTGTGCGTTCTCACCTGCTCCTTTGGGCCAGTGTATGTGCTCAGAGTGTGAGTGTGTGTGTGGACACCAGGAGGGCATGAGGAGCAGCAGAGAGGAGGCGCAGGAGGAGTAGACGTCTCTCTGTGTGAGAGAGGAGCGCTCCCTCACGCCCAGATGCTCGCATGGGATCAGATATCTACACAAAAACACACACAATACACACACTTCTACTGTCAACAACTGGTTACATTATAAAACACTGATTCTCAACGTGAGGTCAGGGGACCACCAGGGGTCCAGATGTTGACTGGTCATGTTTAAGGTGCTCCATAAATGACATTTGAGTTAAGTTGAGTTGAGTTACAGAGTCTGTAACTCTGAATGGAACCAAATGGCCCCATCACGGTCCACTTGGTTCAATTTGTACAGGGTTAGAGTTAAATTAACTCAAAGGACATCAATAGAGTGGGGTAAAAGAGATGGAAACTATTGAAATTGGGGTCTCAGGCCTAATAATGCATACAGTATAAAGCGTCCTGATGCATATAAAGCATCCTTGAAATTAAAAAGGGTAAGAATCACTGTATAATGTCACATTTAGGCATTTATCAGATGCTCTTATCACAAGTAACTTACAAAAAAGTTAAATCAGAGACTTGAGACATGAACATGAACATCAGTTTACAGACTGCAGTGGAAAATGGGGAGTGAGTCTGCTGCAGTACTGACTGAGCAGCGGGGGGGGGGGGGGGGGGGGTCATTTTGCAGTTCTGGAGCCAAGAATCTAGGAAGCTTGGAGCGCCGTCCAGTGTGTTTTAAGGGCTTCCTGTGTTAGCTGATCTAACACACCAGCAGCAGTATTCTGAGGAAGTAGTGAGGTTCAATGCATGTATGGACGCTGATTTCTCTGCTGTGGCAGGATGCGTAGCCAACAAAATGTGAAGCATCAAAGTTGAGAAAAGTTCAAATTTGCTGCTGCTGTTTGGTGAGACAGCGCGTCAGCCAACAAGAAGTGTGCTGTGCTCTGGAATAGACGTGGACTAGGCTTGTACAATCGACACCACAGAATATTGGTAAATTGTTGCCAGAACATCGTGACAAACAAGCTGCCAGAGATGAGCATTGAGTGTATGTGTTCCTGTGTGCAAGGAGCTGGGTCAGGAAGGGTGTTCAGTAGCCATGTTAAACTGACCTCAGGATGAGCTGAAGAATGACGTCTTCACAGAACAGACCAATCAGAGTCCTGAATAGAGAGAGAGACACAGTACCTAGCTGCACACACACGCAGGCACACGCACATAACCACGACCATGCGCGCGCGCACACACACACACACACACACACACACACACACACACACACACACACACAACGGTGAAAATATATCAAAACTGATATTTAAAACCTAACTGAATGAATAATAAATGACAAAAAAGTATTTAAAATATAATAGACTTTTTATAATCAACTAAATCAATCAGTCTGAGTAACCACTTAACACTGTATTATACGTCATTCATTTATTACAAAGGTGGTGTACAAAAATAGTGAAAATAGCAGCTCTCCAAACTCACAATTAGAGTTCTCAAAGGACCTGAAAATTAAGGCCCGCCCTAACTGGGCCCTAACTGGACGGGCCCAAGGCCCAGCACGGCCCGACTAGTAAGCATATATTTTAGGCCCTACCCAGCCCGAAAACGTTGGGTCGGGTAGAGTCGGGGTCTGGAAGAATTTGAGAACTCTATCACAGAGTAAGAGTAATATAAATAATTTAAAAAATCTCTATTATTTTTTCATTGAGCCCGAGGCCTGGCCTGGCCTGACTAATTAGCATATATTTTAGGTCCTAACCTACCCTAAATTTCGGGTCTGGTTGAGGTATGGTCTGGTTCGTGCAGAATTTGTGTTGCATTGTGAGCTTGTAGATCTGCTATTCACAATGTTTTACATTTATAATCGTTCATTAAAAGTAATTCAGGCAAAACTTTGAAATAAACGTAATCGTGAAGTCTAGTCTGGAGCAAGTGTGTGTGTGTGTGTGTGTGTGTTTATGCATGTGTCACCTGGAAGGGAGTGTTGACCCTGCTGACCAGTGTGTCCAGGATGTGCACGTTGTCGTGCGCGTGCATGAGGATGAAGGACAGGAAGGTGTGCAGCAGAGCAGGCTCAGAGATGCAGCGCAGGAACAGATCCAGATAGGCTGTGGACGTCATCACCTCCTCTACTGTCACCTACACACACACACACACACACACACACACACACACACACACACACACACACACACACACACACATGCACATGCACACAAAACACATTAGTCTCTAGTCAACCTATGTAGAGCACTAAGAAAACAAACACACATTTTAACATAAGATAACATGTTGTTTAGACCAGTGTTTCTCAAACCTTCAAATTTCAAGGTCTCCCCTTAACTCTGACAGTGTACAAAATGGAACCACATATTTGGTTCCATTTGTACACTGTCAGAGTTACAGACTTGTATGGTTCAATTTAGGCGTCCCTAAAGGAGTCCCTGGAATCCACTTTGAGAACCACTGGTTTAGACAGATGCTGTGTTCCTTGTTTCTTTGAGGCCTCAAACATTTGTGAACATTTTAACATTATGTAACATTCATGGTCAAGCACAGTACAGAGTTCTGTGGGACGACAGTAGAGGGAAACAGACAGACAGATACTGTACATTAGATATGTTTTTAGGCCCATTTCCAATCAGCATACAGGACTATAGGAGGTACAGTAGGCCAATCAGCCAATAGGGACAGGTGTTGTTACCTTGTGCAGAGCAGGGGCCAGGACAGGAACCAGGAAACCATTGTAGATGTAACCTAGCAACTGAGACCTGATGGAGGGATGGGCCACCTGGGAGGGAGGAAGAGAGAGAGAGAGAGAGAGAGAGAGAGAGAAGGAGAGAGAGATAAAGGGGGGTATATACGTAAACAGTACGTACATAAGTGAAGTCATGAGTTAATGTGTGTGTGTGTGTGTGTGTGTGTGTGTGTGTGTGTGTGTGTGTGTGTGTGTGTGTGTGTGTGTGTGTGTGTGTGTGTGTGTGTGTGTGTGTGTGTGTGCATGTGCGTGTGCGTGTGTGCGTGTGTGTGTGTGTGTGTCTGTGACCTCTTGCACACAAATTGTCGTCCGATGAGTGGCTGCAATGGTGTGTAATTGTAAAAATCGATTCCCGAACTGATTGACCAATAAATTAAATAGACTGTGTCTGGGGCCTTCAGTGTTGTGCCAGATAAAACATCTTGGATAAACGTGGCAAATATTTGGGTTGTTTGAGGGTGCCCACAATGAGCTAATCCTGGTTGTCATAGGCTATGACTGAGTATTGGCAGTGTCCAAACGTTTGGCTGCATCGTGGCTATGATGATAACCATCACCAGACCGTTCTACAACAGCTAACACAGCACAGGCAAGTTCAAACTGCTATGTTTACTGGAGAAATTACTGTGGGAACTTTGGCATATGTCAGCTGACATGCATGTGTTTATGCGTGCGTGTGTGTGTGTGTGTGTGTGTGTGTGTGTGTGTGTGTGTGTGTGTGTGTGTGTGTGTGTGTGTGTGTGTGTGTGTGTGTGTGTGTGTGTGTGTGTGTGTGTGTGCGCGCGCGTGCGTGTGTGCGCGTGTGTGTGTGTGTGTGTGTGTGTGTGTGTGTGTGTGTGTGTGTACCTTGATAACAGTATTACAGAAGTCCAGAGAGTTCAGGAAGTCAACCAGAGCAGGCACCTGGTGATCAACACATTTGGGGACAGATTTAGGAATAAACAGGGACTGGTTAATCCAGGAAGAATGTGGAATTGATATGCAAAATAAGTGCATAGAGACACCTCGTATTGATTTGAATGTATGTGCACAAGCATCATGTACTGTATGAAATCTTCCCAGGAATATGAAAACATTATTGTGACAGCGCACCTTGACAAATATGAATACATTATTGGAGACAGTACCAAGTCACTGTCACCAATGCACACAGCTGCATATCTACTGGTACTGAGGAATATGGGTGGTTATGCTTTAAATGCAGTAGCTCTGACAGTTTTCAAATGGAACCAAATGGCCCCAAAAGGGTCCACTTGTACACTCTCATAGTTATGAGTTATGAGTCACACCCAGAATGACAAGATCAAGATTGTTTTATTTTATTTCATCCATGTGGCTTAGATTAGAATACAAATGTTTCGGTTATCCAGCCTTCGTCAGTGTCAAATCAAAAGGTTTGAGTCACTCATTTAATGGCCGGGAAGGAATCGTGATGCGAGAGCGGGCCGCTTTTGGGGACATTGGTGACTTCACATGGTGGTGGCAGATATTTTATTCAAG
>NC_137821.1:35683886-35698886 GCF_963921795.1 Nannobrachium achirus | reverse complement strand
ATGTGGACAGTTCAGAAACCTGCCTACCAGTGACATCATCGATAAGGAATTTAAGCTAATAGAAACTGCAGGCATTCATTCTATTCCTGGAAAGTTCGCAATAGCATGCTATAATATATAAGCCATTGTTCTCACATTCCTAAAAAATGTTTGAAATTACAAAACCTATTTACCAATGACGTCAGTGGTAGGCATGTTCCTGAACTGTCCACAGCCCTCCTCTGAGACAGAGATTGAATAGACAAAAATGGTACCATCTTATTATGAGCATCACTGAGGACCAATTACATGAAGATAGGTTGAAAATGGGTGAAGCTGTCCGTTGAAACCGGGAAAGTATCTGTGTCAGTTTAGATTTCTTGTGTCGGCTATTCAAAAATAGCAGATATACAAGCCTCACGCTGCAAGCTTGTACATCTGCTATCTTTTCATTTTTGGAAAAAGTGTGAGAACTGCTGATTTAGAAGGCATTTCGTTGACTCGGCCCTCAGGTCTTAGATGGGATTAAGCCACCTACCAGTGTTGGGTCCGGCGCAGGAGGCCAGCAGCGTCATCAGAGGCCTGAGGACGGCCTTGTGATGGAGCAGAGGCTGCCTGGCCTGGCCCAGCAGCATCTGGTACATCCTCAGCTGGTCCACCTTCAGCTCCTCTGTGAACTGTCTCCTCAGGCTCCACAGGAACAGCCTCTCCATCACACCCTCCACCACCACCAGCTCCAGGATGGGACCCATCGCTCCACCTGGAGATCGGTCAATCGATCAATTGACAACGTGTACATGAGTCTGACAGCCAGAATACTGTACATCAGGGGTCTTCAACGTTTTTAGGCCAAGGACCCCTTAGTTGAGAGAGAGAGAGATGAAGCAGGCCACAACCTTTTCGTAGATTCGTATAGTTTCATCGTTTGACAGCACAATCATCAGTGTATTTTGGATTCATGTCCATTTGTGTTTTCAGATGTTTAACCACTTGAGCCATCATTACCTAATAAAGTTGACTTTCACTCTGTACTTAGTCTGCTCTTTTCCCCCTCTACACCAAACCTAAGGGTCCTGGACCCCCTGTTGAAGACCACTGCTGTACATGTATTGCACAATGCATGTCTTTATGCACAATTTAAGCAGTTAAAGCAGTGATTCCTGGTGACTTGAAATGAATGAATAATAATATAGAAAGCCGACTACAATTAAGTTGCGACTTGCTCCTCACGTGAGTTAGTGCTGCCTGCCAGTGCCTGGTCAAGTCTGCTGAGTTGGAGAATTGAGTTTGATTCCTGCTCAGAGCACTCAAACGCTACAATATCAATAAAAGCAACGTAATCAATAAGAAAATAAAATCATTTTGGGGGTGAACTACTCATTTAGGAAGCGTTATTGCAGTGTTAACAACACCAAGTAAGTGTTACTGTGTTGTTGTTTGGTGGTTGTTTTTGCTGTTACCTGGCCCCGCCTCTTCCTCCATCAACAGGAAGAGCATGTGTTCTACGTAGTTCTGGACAGCGCTGGCCTCGTCAGCGGGGATGGGGACCAGCCTGAGACTGGAGCAGCCGCTACGAACACTGCTGCTGCTGGATGCCCCGGACAGGAAGCCAAACGCCACCGAACCCAGAACTCCTCCACGACCCGGCTCATGTTTCTCTAGAATCCTCACCACCTGAGAGAGAGAGAGAGAGAGAGAGAGAGAGAGAGAGAGAGAGAGAGAGAGAGAGAGAGAGAGAGAGAGAGAGAGAGAGAGAGAGAGACATACACATTACACACAGAGAGAGAGAAGGTAAATGTTATAAAAAAGCAGTTAGAAGGTGCAGTACAATGAGCAAACACTTTTACATTAAAAAGACATAAACATAACAATCAATACAACATAATAATATAAAAAACATTAAAAACTACACAGCAGACAAAATAAACATCATAAAACAAAGTGCTTATGGAGGAAGGGAGTCTTCTTCTTAAAACAGCCAAATTCGTTCTCCTGCTATGCCACAAAATGTGGAACGCCCTATCGACAGTTTTAAAGTGTGAACCCTACTCTCCTTCAAAACATATATACACGTTTTCTTCATACATATGTTGTTTTTCCATAGTAATTGGATATTTGTCTGCCATTAAATGTTTCGATGAATTGAGTACAATAGACCGCAATGGAAAAAGGTAATCGGCTTAAAATCCTCTTAGCAGACCTTGTATTGAACTGTAATTTACTGTACTTTTGTTTTACAAACTGCTAATAAAGTATTCAATCAATCAATCAATCAATCAATCAATCAATCAAACTGACTGTTTCTATAACAAAGGGGAAACAGTTCCAGAGAGTAGGAGCAGACTCAGCCCTACAGACTTTCCCGCTCACTCAGATAAGCTACCACAGGAAGGCTTAACACTTAACAGGAGCCGAATGGCTGCCGTGTTAAGTGGTCCGCTGGCTGGGCGGCAACTGCTTTCAAAATATTGGAGTGGGTCCTTATCCTAGTCAGAACTGCACACTCACTCCCCATTTTCCACCAGTCCGAAGACTCCCCTACAGCAGTGCTTCTCAACCTGTGGGTCAAGGTGGGTCCCCACATGATTTTGGCCAAATTGTCAAATCATATAAGAAGGAGGCAAACATTTGGAAAATAGCCGATCTACAAGCTCACAACGTCTCGCTTCTGCTATTTTCACAATATTTATCTGTGGAACCTCAACTCCTACATTCCAAGTGCTTATCAGGGGGGTCCCAGTTCAAATATGATTGTTTTGAGGGGTTGTGGCCTTAAAAGGCTGAGAACCACGTCTCTCTTTGTAACCCTTCTTGCCACCCTTTTCTCTAGATGCTAGTTTACGATGCATGCTTCTTGTTTCTCTTGACCACAAAATGTTAAGAATGTCATTTAGATAGCGTGTTGTTTAGTCAGAAGCTAGGTTCATTGTTTACCTGGTATCCTGGTTACATTGAAGCACTACATTGTTCTCCCTGCACCCTACTTGTATGGCTATTTATTTACCCTATTGTCTGTTCACCAGGGTTCATGAATACTCTGCAATCGCTCTGGATTGAGTGTCTGTTGTGTTAAATGCCTAAATTGTAGCGACCATCGCAAAGGCTGGGCCACCTGTAGTTTTAGAGCCTAATTCTTTGGAGATGATTACACCCTTGGTCAGAAGACCTGAGAGATCTCACATTGGCAAGGAGATGCAGTAATGTGGAGTCAGCCCGTGTAGTGATTTATACAGTAGGTCAGGGCTATTCCATATAGTTTCATCTTTTGACAGCACAATCAGTGTATTTTGGATTAATGTCAATTTGTGTTTTCAGATATTTAACCACTTGAACCATCAATACTTAAACTTGACCTTTCACTCTGTACTTAGTCTGCTCATTTCCCCCTCTACACCAAACCTCTTAGCCAAAAATAGCAGATCTACAAGCTCACAACGCCTCGCAGGAGGACCCCCTGTAGTAACTCTGAGGACACCCTAGGGGTCCCAGACCCCCTGTTGAAGACCCCTGCAGTAGGTGATAGTAGTCTCCTGCAGGAGACTTAGCTCAGATCTGACCCCATTTGATAGGGCGTTAAGGACATGTTACGACCGAATGGCCTCACTGATGTGGGCCCAGAGTAGTGAGAAAGAAGTAGTCGCCAGCACTCAAGAAATATCCTTTTTACATGATTTTATTTACCTCAATGGACAGTGTACGGACGCGTTTCGGCCCTTCGGCCTTCCTCAGCGTTGCATCAAAGTAGTGAACCCATGACCTTCCGCATGAAAGGCTCATGCTCTAACCACTACACTAGGGCCACCAGACAGAGGGTGTAAGGTGAGCTAAAAGGTACATTGCAGTTATTAAGACAGGATGAGAGAGACAGAGAGACAGAGAGAGAGAGAGGCAGAGTGACACATACCTGTGTCCAGTGGTTTTTGAAGACTATCATGCAGGTCTCCGGGTCGACCCCTCTCAGTGTAAGGGACTTCCTCCGGTTGCCCGTGGCAACCGCCGATGCCATCATGGTGATTGGCTGGCGAGGTCTCTAGGTTATACCATGTCTGAACGGGAAGAGACGGACACACAACACAGTCACAGTTAAGTTCAAATACCACCACTTCTATTTAAGAAATTACATGAAATAATAATAATACAAATACACACATTTGTGGTGATATTCTTAACTCTCTCTCTCACACACATGCACACACACCTCTAGTAACCACCAGGATGTCAGACTTCCTGATGAAACAAATAGGGGAAGAGGAAGAAGGGGTCGTCCCGGCGACTGGGGAACATTCCAGGGATACCAGGAGTGCCTCTGAGCCAGGGCGTTGTCATGACGACATCAAACCTGAGAGATAGAGAGAGAGAGAGAGAGAGAGAGAGAGAGAGAGAGAGAGAGGAGGATGAAGAGCAAAGGAGGGAATGAAGAGGAAGAGAGAACAATTCATCAGATAAAAATCCAAACACTTACTTTGTGGTGTGTGTGCCTGCATGTGTGAGTAAAATTCAGTGCGTGTAGTCGGTCAGCACACACATACACACACACACAATACATTAGTCATGAGAGTTTGCAAATCCGCACTCCACCATCTGGGCCTATAATCTGTGTGTGTGTGTGTGTGTGTGTGTGTGTGTGTGTGTGTGTGTGTGTGTGTGTGTGTGTGTGTGTGTGTGTGTGTGTGTGTGTGTGTGTGTGTGTGTGTGTGTGCGCGCGCGCGCGTGTGTGTGTTAATCATCATAATGTCAGCTGCTGTTATCTGGGGGCAGTGGATCAGGAGGTGGATCGGCCGATTGGGAATCACAGGGTTCCCGCCTTCTCGGTTCCGATCCCCGGCTCGTCCTGGCTCAGTGTCTAATGGTTCTTTTCGAATACTAAGGGTTATCCCACAACTCTCCATAGTAACCTGAAACTTCCCAGAACGTGTGAAGTTCTCGTTTACGTTCCCTTTATAACCACAACCAGGGATATACATCATGAACAAAATGTCTAAAACTAAGAAAGTACTGTAGCTGATCTACAAGCCCCCCTTGCGCTTGTTGATCAGCTTTTGCAGACCAACAACGTTTTGAAACATCTGGGTTCCAAGAACTTAGGTTAGTCCCTTCTTCCTGAGCGGGGCCCAAATTAGGATCCCAGACCATTATCTGAAACCGAGCTGAAGTGTTGGAAATGCATCCATCCACAGCCTGGGAGATACTTTACATGGTTCACTTAGCATAAGTGTCCTTGAGCAAGACACTGAACCTCTAACTGCTCCCAATGAGCAGGTTGGTGCCTTTCATGGTTTTCTCCGCCGTCAGTGTGTGAATGTATTTGCACTTTGAAGAAAGGTGCTGTATAGCGTAAAAGAGACATTTATTTACCATTTATCTCATCAGTAATGGTGGTAAAATTCTGAACTGATGTCAGTTGTTATAAACATAAACAGGCTAGCATCTGTTTGTTTGTATTCACTGTAACACAGTCTCACACCTTAATATACCTGTATTACACCAGGACACACCTGTATCAAACCATAAACACACCTCTATCACACCTGTATTACACCATAACAAGTGTGTGTGTGTGTGTGTGTGTGTGTGTGTGTGTGTGTGTGTGTGTGTGTGTGTGTGTGTGTGTGTGTGTGTGTGTGTGTGTGTGTGTGTGTGTGTGTGTGTGTGTGTGTGGGCACAGTGTGTGAATGAGAGGGAGGACAGTGGAACAATGTTGATGCAAAGAGCAGAGGTGGCGAAGGTGAGGGAGTTGAAATAGCTGAAATCGTCATCTATCCAAGGTAATGGGGAGTGTGTTGGAAGACAGGTGAAAGAGTGCAGGTATAGGGTGGTATAATACTGGTATTTGTGACAGAATGGTACCAGCAAGAGTGAGAGGGAAGGTGTGGAGTCACCAATAGTGAGACCAGCTATGCTGGACAGGAGATTGAAGAAGCTAAGATTCTCATTAGGAGTGAAAAGGTCAGAAACCACTACAAGATTAGAGGATCAGCCCAGGTTAGAAGGTTTGGGGATAAAACTAGAGAGGCTTTAGATGTTTTGGACATGTGCAGAGGTGAGATGAGGGCTAGATTGGGAGAAGGATGCTGAAGATGGAGGTGCCAGGCAAGTGGAGAAGAGCAGGGCCAAAGAGGAAGCAGTACATGTGCGTGTATATTTCCATGATATTTTATGGTATTTCAGAAGAAATCAAGATGCCCGGAAGATGCCGAAAACAGAAGCAGATGGAAACAGACGATGGCGGCCCCTGATGGGAATTAGCCGAAAGAAGAGGAAGAAAAAGACACCTTTATCACATTCACATCATAACAAACCTCTCCTCTATCACACCACAACACACCTCTATCACACCATTAGACCCACAACACATTACAGATCAGTAACCTTGTCCAGGTCTAGAACTACTGTACATTGTCAGGATACTAGACTGTCTCTGCTGAATTCTCCACATTCCACTCAGATCTGACATCTGCTGCATGCCCATGTCTCTGTGTGCATCCTTGACACTACACATGGCATACTGTATGTGATTTCTTCAGAAATACCATAACATATCATGGAAATATGGATGCACTAGTATAGAGGTTCACAAACATGCTGCCATCATCCACCTGTAGAGGCTGTTGGCCCAGGACCCACCACATAGGCTATACTGTATACACAGTATAATGTTTATTGTGGCCATCTAACAAAGGTTTTCTACAACTACTACTGCTGGTTTCTAGGCAGAGAGAGAGAGAGAGAGAGAGAGAGAGAGAGAGAGAGAGAGAGAGAGAGAGAGAGAGAGAGAGAGAGAGACTCTACTGTACAGTCTGTATGTCCCAGTCTGGAGGTTAGTTACTTAGAAGACAGCAATGTATCTCTCACACGCAAACACATCAGTTCTCATAGAATACAAGTGGCTCACACTCACAGAAGTTCGTTTTCAGAGAGACAGTAGGCTACTGTGACCTACTCTGGTATTCAGATGAGCTGCCTACTGTATAAAAGTACAAAAAAAAGTTTCTAACCTCGACTTGGCCACCTCGATGGAGCAATCAGCAATGAAACCAATCCAATGGAATGCCTCTCCTGCTTCTCTCTCTCTCTCTCTCTCTCTCTCTCTCTCTCTCTCTCTCTTTCTCTCTCTCTCTCTCTCAACTCAAGTCAACAGTGTTGTTGTGTTTGTTTCTCGCAGTGAATGTCTTGCACCTGCTGGCTCAATAATCTATGTGTTTGCGCTGAGGCTGATATAAGCTGCTTGGCTGTCACTCACGGTTACGTCATGGCAAGGTAGCGGTCCGACCACGCCCACACATGCTGCTAAACCCAGAGAGAGACTCCTCCTATTTCTCATGGAATGTATTGAGTAGTCCTACACTAGCAGACGTAGCAGTGCCGTGGTGTTCAACCATTTTCCATTAAAGTCCATTATTTATTGGGCATTTGAGCCACGGACCACCATTTGATGATATTTTAGCCTCTGAGTCTGAGACCCAAGATTTAGAATAGGCTATTTTGTTGTTACATATTTTGTCCAAAATTCCATCCTGTGTTGATGTGGTGCCATAGGAGAGATGACAGGCCAATACAGCTCTGGGTCCATTTGGTTACCAACTCTCCATCATAGCTGGGGACCACCTGGAACCCACTCAAGGACCACTGGTGGTCCCCGGACCACTGGTTGAAAACCACTGAAGGAGGCCTACAAAACCTCTCTCTCTCTCACACACACACACACACACACACACACACACACACACACACACACACACACACACACACACACACACACACACACACACACACACACACACACACACACACACACACACACACACACACACACACACACACACACACACACACACACACACACACACACCATCATCATCATCATCATCATCATCAACAGCAGCCATCCCTCTGTCGGTATGTGACAGGACATGTAATCCGTCAGAATCCGCTCGTGACCCAGAAATAAATAACTGTGGGTGTGGGGGTGTGGGGGGGAAAGACAGAAAAAACATTTTCTTAAAAGATTTGGGTTTAGTCGAATTTGCCCGGCGAATAAACTAAACCAGGTCCACATTATTCTTGTAGCCTATTTGAAAATCTCACAGCAAATACAAATGTAGCTTTATTGCCCTAGATGCCAAACAAGCTCAATATTGTTTTATTTATTAATAATTAAGGGTCCAAGAACCCAAATTGTCAATTGTCAACTAGACAAGAGTAAAACATAATATCAGTTTACTTTTTTGCTGCCATAAAACACAGAATCTGGTTTCTCTTTGCTCGGTTGACACGAGCATGGAAATACAATGTCATTTGATCATCAAATGACATTTTATTTCCATCAAATTTTGATGTCAGTCAGTCACGCTGTCCAGAGTGAAATGTATATCAACACCTCATGCAATAGAGAGGTGTAGGACGCCCTCTTGTGGCAAAGAACTAAAACATCAGTTATTATCAATAATAGAAAGAGGACACATTAGTGCAACAGAACATAACATCAATCATTCATTATCACTATCAGTGGTGTAAAGTACATTTATATAGTAAAGTACTTAAGTACAATTGTGTGGTATTTTGTACTTTACTTGAGTAGGCTATTCCAATTAGCAATACTTAATTAAATTTACTTCTACTCCACTACATCTCAGAGGCAAATGTACATTTTACTCCACTACAATTTTTGAAAACTTTAGTTATTAGTTACTTTGTAGATTTGGATTATTACAAAACATTCATTAACCACTTCAACCCTGAATACATTTAGTCCATTTGAAAATAGCCAATCAGTGTTAGGTAAAGAAGCATCTGCCTACTTGAGTTAAAGTATAGTTTTTTTTTAAGTGATGCCAGTCACATAAGAAAATCACTTGAGTGGTAAAATGTAAGCAGCAGTACAAAGAGCTTTTCATTTTGGCTAGGAAACAAATCAGCCTTAAATACTTTTGTTTCTTCTCTCCCCATACTTGATTAGTATCTGATCTGGAAAATTGACAAATTTGAAATGTCCAGGCATCATGAATGTCCGGCAATTACAGCCACTACATTTCTGAGATGCACCCGTCAAAAAACGTAACAAAAAGAAAAATCAGAGTAATGTCCATTCTTAGATGCACTGGAGATCCTTCACAATGAATGGTCACTATTCAGGAATCTTAGAAATATTGTACATAAACCTGCGTTAACGAATACCAAGTCTCAAGATCTTACACAAACCATGGGTCTTCAACAGGGGTTCCAGGAGCCTTAGGGTGCCCTCAGCGTTACAACAGACGGCCAACAAATCTTTGTGTGATAGGAACTTACATGTTTTACATTAATCACTTCAACACTAGCGTACCTATTCTGGGGGGGAGACACTTGTCAAAAATAGCAGATCTACTATACAGATACAGCCATATGGATCTCCAATGTTGGCATAAAAGGGACATAGACAGATGGGTACAACGGCTACAACGGGTATTGCAAAACCTGGTGGGACATGCATAACCACCCTACATCGTTTCCGCATAGGTCGGTGCCAATTGAGTAGTTATACAGTTTTTTATCGTTAGCGTTTGTTGGCCTGCACCTCTCAACCACAGGTCTCAATTGACGATGAAACAACAATAGCCAGAAGCACAAGGATTAAAATGTCTCAAAATCATTTTATTGAGATTAAACGTCTGGAATGTTTGGTGATACATTAAAGTATGTTAATTAGGTACACAATCAGACATATAATAGCATGTTAACGACACAAGCAGGTGTCTTCAACAAGTGTTGCTTGACCAAAATGACACTTTGTCATCCGAAAAGTAGTGTTTTTTTTCTCTAGCAAAAAGGTAATGTGATGAACAATAAATGATCTTTTTAGTGTCCTGCAACAGAGCGGAATGAGTACAAATACTGACAACAACTGGAGTCCTCTGTTTAAAAGTCAGGGTCTGCAGTTGGTCTAACTAACTAAATATCCTATCTTCAAGCTCACATCGTGTTACCTTGCAGCGCTTTGTGAGCTTGGAGATCTGCTATTTTCAGCACAGTATATACAACAAGGTATATATATGACTGTGTAGTAAAACTAGATAGTTTATTATTATGATTGGTACGTGTGGATGGTATATTGGTTAAATAAATGTTATCTCGTACATAACAGGGTGTCTCTTGGTGGACATCCCAACTTGCTCATGCCAACCACAGCGTTGGTTCAAAATCCCAAATGTCCAATCTTATCCATGTTACATGTTATGCGCTGTACAGTATAGCAATAATTAAAACACTTGAGAAAAAGAAACTATGAAATGATGGAAACCTTTTTATCAAAATGGTCAACATTCTAGAAGATATTTCATTATTGTCGTGTATAGTTTCTCAAGGAATACTGGTGTCCTGACAACAGGAAACATAACATTGAGTTAAAAATAATCCTGTTGCTGTTGCAACGTTAATATCACGACTTCTTTTAACAAGGAAACACTGGTGTTCTCGTTCGTCATAGGCAACAGGGGAGCATAGTGTTCTGTGCCAGTAGGCCACTGGTTCTCAATGTCCGATCCTAGGACCAACAGAGGCCCAAACGGACACTTACGGGTCTGTAACTCTTGAGTGTGTACAAATGGAACCAAATTGACCCATTTGGTTCTATTTGTACACTCTCAGAGTTAAATAAACACTGACCATTTTACAGTGTAGATCGGCATCCCAGAGATAAAAAAAATAACGAATCAAATCATGCATATCAAGGCCTGTGGTCCTTAAAATGAAAAATCAAACCCAGTTTGAATGAGCGGTGCAGGCTGCTCAACAGCACCGCTGGGTGGCTGAAGCTGGTGTTGCCGTACTTATACCAACGGACAGACATATAAACATATGGAGAGACATATAGACATATGGACAGACATACACACTTGGTCAAGTGTTGAAGCAGCTGGCACTGCTCAAAAAGGTTGAGAATCACTTGGCCAAGGCAAGAGTGGAGAATAGTGTTCCGTTTGTTGTCAAGGCGACAGAGGTTCCAGGTGTTCTCACCACCCTCGGGTTCGACAGCGAGGAGGAATTCTCGGTTTCCAGTTCCACGGCAACAACCGGCAGCAAGGTTCAATGTTGCCATGGTAACGCTGGCGTTGTGCTCTCGGGTTGTCAAGGCGACAACCAATACGGAAAAAGTGTTCACAGAGGAAATGTAAAGTCGTAAAGGCAGCGAATATTCAGCGTTCCCCGACACTGTGACAACAGCTAGTGGGACTGTGCCATGGGCTCTGTCATTGTCATTGGTCCAAAGTTGTCAGTCACAAATCCATCCCAGGTTCTGTTTGTTGTGTTTCAATGACCCTGGATCATTAAAACACTCAATTACTGTCAAATACTCTCAATACTGCACCCAAGCTCATTGACACAGTACACTACTTAGTTTATTTCTAAATGAATCTGGTGTAACCACATGATCAGAGATCTCTGCCTTATGATTATATCAGGGGAAATCTATATTCAATGTATAGAACGGCCGCTACCAAACCAACACCCACTGCTTTGAAAACAAATCATATCTGTCCTAAAACGAAGGACCACTTTTAAGTCTTGCATTGGTGCTGTGACGCAGCTCGTTTTAAATCCATATTTCCTCTCTGTTTAAGCCCACTGAATTTAGATGTCCCTAGACGCATCAGCAGACAGCAGTTCTAAATGTAGTCATTCTCGACAAGACTTAGTTACAAGTTACTTCTCAATGTACTCGTTTAGATTATTTTAATGCACTTTAGATCAAAACACCTATTAATGTGTTGTGTCATGATAACTTGAGTGCCTTTCATCTAGTCACTTCTCCGAGTGCTTGTATCACATCAGAGTAAAATTACTCGCCAAACAATGTGTAAGAGTAACCGACTGCCTCTTGTTACTGTACTGTATATCCATGGCACAAAACACTAAACAAAAACAACAACAAATACTAAGAACACTTTCAACTTGTTGTCCCTGTTTTGGGAATGTCATTATAGGCACATTTTCAATGTGACGATGTCGTTTTATAGTGTATTCAAACAATCCGCTTCTTCAGTACAGGCTTTCCTGTTCAACAATGGAGCCATTTCCTCTCTGTCCCTATGAGTAACCATCGCTTTTGATGACATTAAAAGTACACAAAATGGCAACAGACACTCCATCGTGAGCCCTAGACCCCAGGGACCACCAGGGGTCCAAATGTAACCAAATCTGTCTCTATTTGTACACTCTCAGAGTTACAGGCCTGTAATTGGTCCCCTGGTGGTCCCCGAAACCCGATGTTGAGAACCAATGCACTACACCCTGTCCTCCGGTTACTATGGTGACATCCTTGTCTGCCCATATTTGGTAGGTACCAGTTCAGTTTGGGTTTATTTTGGGAAGCAGATGTACAGAGTTTTCAGGCTACTTCCCTATTGTAGCGAAATGTAGTTCTTAGGGACGATGCCACGCCTCCCTCCTACAACTCCCATGATCCACTTCTCATCCACGGGCACCACCTCTGTTAGGACGTCCCCCACCTGGGGAGAGAGAGACAGAATGAGTGTGTTTTTTTAATCAGTTTAAAGCCCAGTGATTCAACTTGTCCAATCGTAAACAAAAAGTTGGAATGCATTTCTGATCACAAACATGTTTCTCCCACAATCTCTCTCACACAGCGGTGACCATTCACTGTCCAGTGTAGGGACGGTCGTGTCTGATGTTTATAACATAATTGCTGTGTAAACGGTAATTGGTCGCAGCTCAGCATTGCAAACGGGTGTGGAGTCTGTGGACTGTGTAGCACTCCATAAGTTCCGAAAAAGCTGCTGAACGGGTATAAAGAATCATCATGACATCACCAGTGGAGGAAGTTGCTAGTTGTACATTCTGTACTTGGTATAATCTTGGCCTATAAATGTGCGTTGTAGATGTCAGGCATTTAAAACCTGCTATATTTGCAATGTTCTGAAGCCTTTCTACGGTCAAACATGAAATTAGAAGGTTTCTGCCCAACAGCAATGATATGACGTTTCATAATCTTGATATGAGGATACAGTATATTGAGTCATTATTAACTTAGTCACACACACACACACACCTTCAGAGTCAGTTCATCGTCGCACTCTGCTGTGAAGTCAAAAAGGGCCTTGGCCACGCCTCTGATCTCCGACTGCTGGCCCACGACTGGCTGAGCTGGAAACAGGAAGAGTTGGTTAGACAGAACAGGAGGTAATAATGTTTTCCAAGGATGGCAGTCGGACACCGTGGCTAAATTCCAACACTCACATTTCGGCCTCATCCATCCTCCAGCGACCGGGGAATTGTTCTTGTCCCAAAAGTTAATTTACTTTTGGTGGAGTTGGGAGCGAGGAGGCTCCCCCGAATCTCTTGGATCAAGAGTATCCCTCATGGGGCGCCCGCTGGCCTGGTGGTCTATGCGCATACCACATACTAGGCTGTGATGCCTGCTGGCGTCGCCGGTTCGATTCCCGATCCGGACAACCTTTGCCACATGTCATTCCCCATCTTTCTCCCCATTTCCTGTCAAGCTACTGTATCGTATCAAATAAAGGCATAAAAAGCCCAAAAACTAATCTTAAAAAAAATAAAGAGTGTCCCTATTTAGAGAGATGTAAGAGAGCCCTACTTTTACTCCCCGTGATAACTTATCCTATAACGTCCACGACAGCATGCTTTTCGATGCAGTGGACCATTGGCTGTTCAGTGTGGGCAACCGCTCGCTTAGCGCCTCATTTGGGCTCACAAGCTTTAAGATCCTCACTGTCGCCACACACACTGCGGATGCCCTGGAACCCCCCAAAGACCCCTGGGACCCCGCTTTGAGAACCTTTGGTATAGATGTATGTGTGTGTAGTATGCTATGTATTACCATTGTAGGGTTGTGTGAAGGCCACAGGATACAGCCCCTCCTTCCCATCCACTCTGCCTCTCCTCCACTCTGCATCGATGTGCTGAATGACGCTGATCAGTGCCCCCTTGTGGAACGACAGGTCACCTGCAGTCTGACCTGGGAAGTCAAAGACCGCTATGGCCAACTCCTCTATCTGGAAGGACACACATTAAACATATCCTATCACAAGGGTTACAGACCATTAACCATTTCCTTCCTAACTATCAGTCATTTAGCTGGAGAGTGGGGACCCTTTGGAGCACACTCAAGGACTCCTGGGGGTCCCCTAGATCCCACGTTGATATAAAACTAATATAAAATGTACGTCAATAATAGAAAGCAACAAAGGCAGAAATTAAGATTGCAGAACTGTATATTTGCATAGACAAGCACTAGATGTTTATTCACACGCACTAGAAAGTCACAGCAACACACGTAACCTCTGTTAAGTTTTATAACTGGATAACTGGATATTACTTGATTCCAAAACTTCCTCTCGGAGGGAGAGGAACCGTGAAATCAAATTAAGAAGTTTGATTAAATGAGTTCATTTGATTAGACATTTTGTCCTCACCTCAGATGTTTTCTCCTGGCATACAGCCGGTCCTGTTACAGACAGAGTAAACACCATTTAGTGACAAGCAGACAAAGTAAACAACATTTAGTGACAAATGGACAAAGTAAACATTGATTTAGTGACAGACAAAAGCAATGATCAACCTTCAGGGCTGTCAAACGATTAGCAATTAATCACAATTAATCTCAGAACAAGTTACCTTTTCAATTAATAGGTTGCAAAATGTAATTGCTAATGAATAATCAGTGAGAGTGTGTGTGTGTGTGTGTGTGTGTGTGGTCTCTATTCTCACCAGCCTCTTCCTGTGTCGGTGCGTCATTGGTCGTCTCCCCTGGCGACGGTGTTTGCAAGGGGAGGGGCTCTACCACCTCGGTGAAGTTCAGAGGGAAGATTCCTATTCGCCCGTGGATCTGTCCCCGAGCCCACTCCTCACCAATCAGCTCCAGGAGACTGATGACATCACCCTGAGAGAAGGTGAGCTCGTCCTCTTCCTCGCCCTCGTAGTCGAACTTAGCGACACACCTGGGACCACTACACAACACACACACACACACACACACACACACACACACACACACACACACAC
>NC_137821.1:35626386-35681386 GCF_963921795.1 Nannobrachium achirus | reverse complement strand
GTGGTTTTTCAAAAAAAACGTAGAAGGATTCAAAAGACACTTATAGAATCGGGTCAAAAATCTAATTTTCACGATTTAAAAAAAATAGCAGATCTACAAGCTCGCAGCGCGGCACTCGGTGCTGCGCTGTGAGCTTGTATATCTGCTATTTTTCAATAGTTAAAGCATAAAATAATGATACACAATAATGTGTACCCGTTCTGAATGGGTTAATCATTTGCTTTATTGTTTTGATCGATGTGATTAGGTTGTCATCAGTTTGAGCACTCTTTAACTAAATTGTTTATGTTTCTTTAATAAAAACAGACAATAAACAATGGCCCATCTCATCGCCTCTCAGCGACTTATTTAGTTTAGTCTCCAGCAGTCGCATGCACTCATCCATCACCCCACATTGACACTTGGTGGAATAGGGATGTTTTCTACCAATTTTCCAATGTCTTATCACAGATTTGATTGCACATAGTCTTATGGATGTCTATAGTAGAAACAGTGTGATAAAATGATATTCTGATATTCTGTTCCACCTGTTGCCCTCTGGGAGGCGCTACAGGTACATCAAAGCAAGAACAGACAGACTCAAACATGGATTCTTCCCCAGAGACATTACCCCCCCCCCCCTCCCTCCCCCCTCCAATGACAGAGTATATTTATTATTATTAGCACTGCTACTAATTTATACATTCAAGTAATTATGTTGTTATTGAATGTTGTTGAGCACAGAACGTGCTTATGCAACACTATAAAGGTTCGCTTTTAATTTAGTTATAATGGTACTACAATGACAATACATTCTGATTCTGATTCAACCATTTAAATCCTGTTTTGACAACTTTTCGCAAAACAATCTGAAAACGCAGTACACAAAAGGTGGCGATTGGCGAAGAAGAGTGCACATCTGCGTTCTCAGACTGAAATTAGTATTTTTTTTCTTCTTCTTTTTTTTTTTTAAATCTTTTGAAAATCATTATAATAATGTACATCAAGCTGCCTCACGCTACAGAATCAGGAGATAGGCTCCTTCCCGATGGGTTACTTACATAAGAATGGGTCTGTAACCCAAACATGGGTCCAGACCCACTGTTTGGGAAACAATGCATTAGGGTACATAGGCTACTGTATTACAGATACAGTACTTACAGAGTAGGCCAATTACAGAGTATATTATTATGGCATATAAATTACAGATGCTATATTACTCTAATTTCATGACGACATGACAGGATACCTGAGACTCCAATAGGCTGAGGCTCTCAGGGGCCATTTTCGATTGGTCCTTCTGCTCTGGAAGTGGCGGATCTGGTTGGATTTCCAGGTCTAGGAGACACTGTGATTGGTCAATGAGAGGGGTGCCCGTGTTCGGACTGCTCCCCTCACTCAAGATAGGCTCCGACGGGGCGGGGCTTGGATCGTCCAGTACCACCAGGACTTCCTGTTTCTGAGGATTCCGAAAGAGGAATGATCAATTATTCATACACACACACACATACAGTATATACAGTATATCTTCACTGTCAGTGGAAAGACTGGAAACCTTGTATGTCGGAAAGCATTACTTTTAAGGAAATGGAAATAAATAACCTGTGTTCCAATGCATCCAGTGTAGTTTAGTCTCCATCTCTTGTTAACTCATTCGCTGCATTTTAAAAATGGCTGCCAAAGTTTCAGGATGCCCCAAGTCTCCATAGACTTCCATTTAATTCATGCACGGATCATGCACGCCCATGCATAGATCATGCACTACGCACGCTGTTCACAGCTTTCAAACAAAAAAGTCTGCTTGGAAATCCGTTCAGGCATTCATGAGATAGCAGCCATTATCTTTTTTTTTTAAATGTAAACAAACATGTCTGCCATGTTTGAAAGATGGGGTTGGTATGGGGGTCAAACATGCAATTTTGCGATCGCAACCATGCTAAGTAGATTTTGCAAAAACGGCCCAAAACTCGGGAAACTCGGGTGTGACGGCCTGATGGGACAACTCGGAGGAACCTCTGGCTAATAAGTCTTTTTTTGATCAAGGTCTTTTTATTATAATTTTTTCTTTATGCAAACAAACATGAAAATACAAATACAAATCCCCACCCACCCACCCCACAGACCTGTAACAAGAAAAGAAAAACACATGACAAAGACAAGGAAAAGAAAAAAAAAAAAGAAAAGTAAAAAAAACTAAACTAAAATAGATATAATTGCACTATGTTGCGGTTACAATTTCTGCCTTCATGCTCTCTATGAATGACATGAAAGGTTGCCAGGCTATGTCAAATTTTTCAATTGATCCCCGAAGGGAATATCTAATTCTCTCTAACTTAATGAACTGCATAACTTCTCTTATCCAATGTGAGTAAGTGGGAGGAAGCGGGTCTTTCCATTTAAAAAGTATCAGCCTTCTGGCCAACAATGTACAGAAGGCCAAGACGTTACCCTTGACATTATTTATTGACACCTCCGGTGGCATAGTACCAAATATTGCAATATAGGGAGAATAGTCAAGTGGTTGTCCAATAACTTGAGATAATGTATCAATCACAGACTTCCAAAAGTCGTACAGTGTTGGACAAGTCCAAAACATATGGAGTAGATCTGCAGGAGCCTGCTTACATCTATCACATAGTGGATCGATATTGGGTTTAAATTTGGACAATCTAGCTTTGCACCAATGGAGTCTATGGACAACTTTAAATTGTATGACAGCGTGACGCTGACAGATGGATGAAGAATGAATCCTACGTATAATTTTTTGCCAATTTTCCTCTGGGATTTCTTCTCCTAAATCTTCCTCCCACTTAATCTTGAGATTATCTAGAGATGCTGAGTCATGCAGATTAAGAAATTCGTATATTCTCCCTATGATCCGCCTGAGGTCAGCTCCTTGGCTAAAGATAGTGTCCAACAAGGACGCAGAGGGCCTCTGAGGGAACCCTGGGAGCTGTGATTTAACAAAGTCCCGAACTTGAAGATATCTATAAAAATGTGACCTAGGAATACCGTATTTGCTCACCAGTTGTTCAAAGGATGCAAACACATTATCCACATAGAGATCATGTAGAGATGAAATCCCACCCCTACGCCAGCCATCAAATGCTCCGTCTAACATTGAAGGGATAAACATATGGTTTCTGACAATTGGAGCATAGAGACACAAGTCGTTCAATGCAAATGACCGTCTAAACTGGTTCCATATTTTTACTGACTGTATAACAATGGGGTTATTACTGTAAAATGAAGTAGGCTTTTGAGGTGGGAGTTTGGAGCATAATAGTGCTGGCAGAGAAGTGGGAGCACAAAATGAACCCTCCAAAGTCAACCACTCCGGGACATCAAGCCCGTCTACAGCCTTCATCCAGTACATTAGTGCCCTAATGTTGGCTGACCAATAATAAAAGATACAATTTGGGAGTGCCATGCCACCCTGTGGGCGAGGTTTTTCAAGTATAGCTTTTCGAATACGTGGACTTTTATTGTTCCAGATGAAGGCAGAGATAAGAGAGTCCAAAGTTTTGAAAAAAAACTTAGTTAAAAAAATTGGAATGCTTTGAAACAAGTATAGGAACTTAGGTAGCACACTCATCTTTATTGTATTAATCCTTCCGCCCAGGGAAAGGGGCAACTGATCCCATCTTTTGATGTCCTCTTTCAGATTATTCATCAGAGGCAGAAAATTGGCCTTATAAAGATCTTTATGATTACGTGTTATCCATACGCCTAAATATTTGAACTTTTCTGTGCTGACTTTAAAGGGAACTGATTCAAAGGGGAGATTTTGTGCAGCTACATTAACCGGCATCAATTCACTTTTATCAAGATTAGTTTTATAGCCGGATATATTACCAAATCTATCTAATAGTTCCAACACATTGGGAATGCTGAGCAGAGGGTCCGATATGTATAACAATAGGTCGTCCGCATAAAAGGACAGTTTATGTTCCCGCCCTCCACGATCAATACCCTTAATACCATTATCCTGTCTTAGGGCTATCGCTAGGGGTTCTGCGGCGACGGCGAATAGTAGGGGTGAAATAGGGCAACCTTGGCGTGTCCCACGATGTAGTCTGAAAGAGGTCAACATATTGTTGTTTGTGCGCACAGCCGCCACAGGGGAGGAGTATAGAGTTTTAATGTAGGAGATAAATTTAGGGCCAAACCCGAACTTTTCAAGGGTATAGAAGAGATAGTCCCATTGAATCCTATCGAACGCTTTCTGGGAATCAAGCGACAGTATAACCTCTGGAATGTCGGGTGAGGGGGGGCTATAGAGAATATTAAAAAGGCGTCTAATATTGAAAAAGGAATATCTGTTCTTAATAAAGCCAGTTTGCTGACTTGAAATAATCGACGGGAGACAATCCTCAAGGCGGAAAGCTAGACATTTTGCGAGGATTTTAGCATCAGTGTTCAGTAGTGAGATCGGTCTATACGAGCCACACTGAGACGGATCTTTGTCTTTCTTTAAAATTAGTGAAATCGTTGCTTCCCGCATAGTTGGAGGAAGGGATTGGGCGGATAGTGATTCCTGAAAAACAGATAGGAGCAGTGGAGCTAGTTGTTCAGAGAACGTTTTGAAGAACTCGGACGGGAATCCGTCAGGCCCTGGAGCCTTACTGCTTTGCATACTCCCAATTGAATCAATGATCTCGTCAATCGAAATGTCGTGCTCTAGCCTTGCGGCAGCTCCAGGGTTTACTTTTGGGATTTCAAGATCCTGAAAAAAATTATCTAACGCAGATTCTTCGTCTGGTGGCTCAGAGGTGTAAAGAGAGGAGTAAAAATCGCGGAAGCATGAGTTAATTTCAGTCTGGTCAGTGTGTATTGTTCCTTGTTCATCCCTTATTTCAGATATATACTGATTAGCAGCCTTCTGACGAAGTTGGTGTGCTAGGATTTTTCCTGCCTTTTCCCCATGTTCAAAATACATATGTCTAGATTTCAAAATAAGATTCTCCACTTTATGAGTAGAAAGGAGGTCAAATTCCATTTTAAGTGTCAGGCGTTGTTTAAGCACCTCATCTGAGGGAAACTGGCTATATTGTGTGTCTAACTTCAAGATACTATCAGCCAAGTATTTAAGCCGTTCCCTATCTGCTCTCCTGCGCATAGCTGTGTACGATATAATCTGTCCCCGTAGGTATGCCTTCATCGACTCCCATATAGTCGAGGGGGACATTCCTGGAGTTTGGTTATGATTGAGAAAATTAACAATTTCTGATTTAATTTGATTGACAAAGGATTCCTCGGAGAGGAGGAGGGTGTTAAGCCTCCATTGGCGATAATTAGGAACACCACCGGGAATACACAGTTTCATTGTTAAGGGACTATGATCTGAAATAACTCTAGCCTGATACTCGCACTCACTCACCATAGAAAGAAGCTCCCTATCAATAAACAGATAGTCAATTCTGCTGAGTGTCCCATGTACTGGGCTATAAAAGGAGTATGTTCTAGAGGTAGGGTTACGGAATCGCCACACATCTGACATACCGTATGTATTGAGAAAGAGTTTAATTGATTGGGCCGATTTTGACAGTGTCGTAGTCTTAGGGGAGCTGCGATCTAAGGTTTGAGATAAGACACAGTTCGCATCTGCACCTATGATGAGGTAGTGTGTATCCAAATTTGGGAGTCGGGAAAAGAAATTAACAAAAAATGCTTCGTCATCGAAGTTTGGAGCATAAATAGCAGCCAAAATTATCGAAAAATCGTACAATTTACCCACTACAATAACATATCGCCCCTTAGAGTCAGATTCAACGCTTGACATCACAAATGGAGTGTTCTTATTAATTAGAATAGCTACCCCCCTCGCCTTGGAGTCAAAATTGGAATGGTACGCTTGTCCTATCCACCCTCCCTTCAGCCTGGATTGGTCAATGGTACGGAGATGGGTTTCCTGAAGGAAGGCAATATCAATATTCAGATGTTTAAGATGAGTGAGCACCTTTTTTCGTTTCACAACATTGTTCAAAGCTTTAACATTCCAGCTTACAAAATTAACCTGGCAACCGGTAGTACCCTTTGGTCTATTTACATCTCCCATAGAGTTTTAGTAATATAGTGTAATTTGTAAGAAATATAATGGAGATATAAATACATATTGGAAAGTAACAATGAAAGATAGCATAGTATGACATTGATGCAACCTGGCATAGTGCGAATAACCACATAAGGAACATAAAAACACAGAAATATACAAACATATAATGAAATGCGAATCTGTACAGGTCTATAAAAACCCCAGCACTTGTCACCTGAAAAGACATGGTGACTGCTATATCCCTTGCAAAAAGGCCAACACATGGTGTTGGTAGTGAGGGTCGATGGGTTGTCCAGGAAGCCAGACCGCACCAGACCTCTACTCAAGTGAAAAACTATATATATATACAGAATGTACATATGTACACTCCGTATACTACATGATCGGTGAAACAAATAAGGACTGTCCAAGTGCAGATAAAAGAGAAGTAAAAATAAGAATGAAATAATAATAATGATAATGATAACAAATATATTTTTTAAACCTAGCATATGAACCCAAATAGATAGTTTCATCCATTTAGGGGAAGAGGGAATAAATGACTCTAATGGTAGAGCAATCAAAGTTAAATAATACAAATAAAACATTTAAAAGAAAAGGTAATGTGCCCACACACACACACACACACACACACACACACACACACACACACACACACACACACACACACACACACACACACACACACACACACACACACACACACACACACACACACACACACACACACACACAGCCTTAATTTAAAAAAAAATATATATATATATGTATTCATTCTTGACAAATGCTGCCCTCTAGCTGGACAAGTAGTAAGTGCCTCCTTGGGAGGAAAAGGGAATAACAGCACAGGGCAGTAAGGTCTATATACATAATATACACATTTACTCCCACACACGCACGCACGCACGCACACACACATCCACAAATACACACACTGCCCCTTTTTTTAGATGAAGAAGAGAGAAAAAAAATGGGAGGGGAGATATGCTAGACAAATTAAATACTGCCCTTTACCTGAACTATTGCGTACAACCTTACACTGGAACAAACAAAAAAAAATATATATATTAGGCACAACTAGGCCTTAAACCAGTTAGAGAAATCAAATAAATCCTTCAATCCTTGCTGCATATTAATAAATTAAAACTTAAGAGATGGTAGTGAAAAAAAAACTGACCATAAAAAAAAAAAGATACACATTTAACAGGAACGGGCACATTCAATCCCCCAATCTTTCCCAGACATTAACAGTCTAGCTAAACTGTATTGAAATTATTGTTAACTAATCACCCATCAAAAAAGTAACAAAATAAATGCAGAAATGAACAAGAAATGAAATAACTAAATTGCCTATACATCACCATAAGTAGTTTAAAAGAAAAGAGAAAAAAAATGTTAAGCCAATAAGGCAAGTAGACAAATAGTATATAAGGCAAACATAAGCATATCGATGTTCAGTTTGGGAAGAAGGCATTATTTCACACTGGTTCCAACAGTAGTGTCCATATTATGAGGAAAGAGAAAAAAAAATGTATGCCTTTACTGTCAGTAAATGAATGATCGGGGAGGTTAACAGTTTACTATCAGTCCGAGGAGAAAGAGAGAGAAAAGTGTCCTTTACCTGAAATCAAAAATGATTATGGTGTATTCATGGAGGATGGAAAAAAAAGGATATAGTGAACCGCATCATTGGTCGTCAGTACCCTCCGCTGCTGTGGGGCTGCCCTCCGCCACTACGGCGCCGCTCCTCGCAGTCGCGGTGATGTTGTTTTTCACGTAGGCCATCGCTGTCTCAGGCGTCTTGAATTCGTTGGTGGTCCCTCCGCTGGGTGTAATGAGGAAGCGGCCGGGGAAAACATAGCCGTAGCGAACGTCAGCTCGGTCCTTCAGGAGTAGCCTTACAGAATTGAAACTTGCGCAGTGCTTGGCGTCCCTCTTTGTCCGGTCCGGGAAAATACTCACCCGATTACCCTTGTAATCGTATGGGCCATGTTCTCGTGCCTTACGTAACGCCTCAACGCAGTCCTGGTCATAGTGTAGTTTGGCTACAATTATTCGCGGCCTTCCATCTCTGCTTGGGGCCGAGCCCCAATGCGAACGGTCGACCAGGAAATCCTTCTTGTCGTTTATGACGGTCTTGAGAAATTCAGAAACGGCTGCTGGAGAACACGAGCTGCCATGCCCTGTTATGCGTATGTTGGAGCGTCTCATTCTCGATTGCATGTCGTTGTGTTGCTCCTGTAGTTCTTCCAGCTCCGCTTTACAATTCCTGATGTCGTTTTGAAGTTGAGCTACTGTATCCGACCATTCCGACAGGCCTTGCTCCACCTCTCCAACGGATGCCTTCACGGTGTCCAACTCGGAGCGAACAGCCGCTGTATTATTCACAATTTCGGATTTAACATCCTGTAACTCTTTTCTAAGAGAGCCGAATTCGTCAGCAAAGGCCCTGTGTATTTCTTCTTTCAGTAGAGAGGAAATGTCCGCTCTAATCTCCGATAGGATCTCTGCCTTTAGCGTAGCAGCCGCGGTGTCCATTGTCAACTCACCCCCAGGCACGGGCTCGCATTCACGGCTCTCGGATGTACTCTGCTTCGCGGAGTGCAGTGGGAGGTGCATCCACGAAGCTATATTTGCGGAGATTCAGTTTGTTGGCCATGAGTGTCCCAGTTTAAGGCTCAAAATTGCCTTCAGGTAGTTTTAGGTAACGTTAGATGTTGTTTTTGCACCGATAAAAGAAACAATGCACCTCAAAATAATACTTTTTAACAGAGGTCTGGTGAGAGCTTTTCCAAACGCGTCCTTACAGCATGCTGGCTCAACAGCGCCCCCCTGGCTAATAAGTCTTACATGCCTTAATACATTATAATTGCCCTCTATAACTAAAATTTAAAACAGTTTTATTTATTTTAGAAATAGTTCTTCTACTCAAGGGGGAAAATGCCTGTTTCAAACTGATGATGTAATGTATCCATGACCATGTGTGGCCTAGCCCTTGGAATGTTTGGAATGCATGTGCTAATATAAACTAACTTCTAACTACTAACTTCCCACGGTTAATATGAGCATCAACACAGTATTTTAAACATGTTTTTATTAGTACATGCATTCCGTACATTCCATAGCGCTGGAACACATGGACATGATTTGAATTTGTTTTGAATATATAAAAAAAGGGCAATTATAATAATTACATATAATAATAACAATAACAATTATAATAACTATTAAGGAATATAAGGCTCATTAGCCTTATATGGATCTTTTATACAGTGAACATTGCAAATCTACAAGCTTGCAACGCACTTGTGAGCTTGTATAACTGCTATTATCACAAACATGGAGATACCAGGTTTCCACAATAATACAATAATACATGCATAGAAAAGATTCATACCCATTCAAACACACACACACGCAGGCGCGCGCACACACACACACACACACACACTTGTAGATGTTTATTTTTTGGATACGACTTCTCATTTGTGTGTATTATGTATGGTGTGTGTGCGTTCATACATACCCCATAGCTACTAAAAAGGGCGTGTCCAGGTTTGGGCCTGGGTGGCAGAGGGGGGCCTCTTTTCAGAGTCTTTTGACCCTGCGTCTGATTGGACGGTGTGGGAGAAGAGTCAGGTCTATCCTTGGAGGGCGGAGGTGTCTGGTTGGACGGCGTGGGAGAAGGGGCGGGGCTCTCCTTGATGGGAGGAGGAGGCTGTTCGGCCGGCGAAGGAGGAGGGGTGGAGCTTGATTTGGAGGGAGGGACCGGATTGGTTGTAGATGAGGAAGTGGAGGTGACGGTGGGAGGGGGCGGCCTGCCGGGAATGTTTTTGATTGGTGGAGGGCGAAGGGGGAGGAACTTAGCCCCCGCTGGCCTGGGATGGGAGAAGAGAGAAATAGAGAGATTCAAGAAGATCTTACAGCTTCAAGAAGAGGCTAAAGAATGGAGAAGGAATGAAACAAGGAAAACAGTCAGATAACCAGTAAGGCTCCCTAATCGGGAGATAAGCGACCGTAGGTCACTTATCTCCACAAATAGGGCAAAAATGTGTTAACAGTCAGATAACAAGTAAGAAATGGGGCAGAATGCTTCAAACTCAAAAAGACGGTCTGGAACTGTTGTGCTATTGGCATTCAGTTGATTTGACAGAGCCAGAGAAAGGGTGTGGGAGAAAGAGACAGGGAGATGAAATGACAAATGACATAAAAGCAGATGTTGGGTTCACACTGCATGCAAAAGACCCAGCTGTGGGTCTACGCAGGCGGTGGGAACAGCCCGACTGATTTTAACATGGGCGCTGAAAGGAAAACAGGCTGCAATTTGCAAGCCCAGCGACAGACAGATGGAGGGACAGGGAGCTTTGGTGTAGAGGGGAAAAAGAGCAGACTAAGAGGGAAAGGTCAAGTTTATTAAGTATTGACTGTTCAAGTGGTTATGTATCTGATAACACAAATTGACATGAATCCAAAATACACTTATGATTGTGCTGTCAAACAATGAAACTATATGGAATCTATGAACAGGTTGTGGGGGTCCCTGATTCATCTCTCTTGGCCTGAAAACGTTGAAGACCCCTGATTTATGGTACATAAACAGTCTGTCCCAGCTCACCGTGCAGGGGGAGAAGATTCTGCAGCCTTGGTCTGGGCCACAGCAGGAGTCTTCCTCTGGGCCACAGTGGGCGCGGGGGGTTTGGAGGGCACCGGGCTAGACGTGGGGGCGGGTGGTTTCGTGGGTCCCGTTGTGGGTTTGGGGGGTCCAGTTTGGGTGGTGGGTGGGGTTTTGGGTGCAACAGGGTCTGGTGGGGGTCCAAACGGCTTGGGGGCCAGTGATGGAGCTGTGGGCGTAGGAACATTTCACATGTATTAAGACGCAATTTTAAAATGGTATTTAAAACACTTAACTCCTAGCGCGAAAACAGCCAACCTGCAAGCTCACGATGCATCGCATCATCACGACACGTTGTGAGCTTGTAGAGGTGCCATTTTCGGGGGGTAATTACAACACTGGATATAACACTTGCCAATGTGGGCAAGTTCAAAGGCTTTGGCAAATCTCTGTTCAGCTTACGTCAAAGAATCTACGTCAGCTTGCATAATAGATATCTAAACATGCTATTTTGTCTGTCTATGACTGTCAAGAGATGTGTCAGCACCTTTGAGAGCAAGCTCTTGGATTCATTTGGATCAAAGTGTATGTGATGCTATGATGAAATGCTGTGTAGGGTAAATGTCAGACGTAATATGTGTGTGTCAAATTCAATTCAGTGAAAGGGAGTAGTCTGACATAATATTTTATTTTTGTTGATGTACACTCCTCCCTCCAGTCTTAAAAAGTAAAAATTTGCTTTGTTGAACAAATGTTCTGTTTATTCACAATGACAACAGAACGTCATGTACTGTATTTGTGCACTGCTCTGTGTGTAAGCGTGCATGCGTGTGTTTGTTCATGTGTCAGCATGTCAAACACCCACACACACCACAAGAGTTATGTGGATAATTATTATGCACAGCCAAGACACAGAAAAACACATGAAATCACTCTGTGACACAAACACACACAGGCACACACGCACGCACACACACGCACACAAAATAGCATCTCTTCTGACCCAAACAAAAGATAGTCACACAGCTCAGTTACATGAATGATGTAGAAATACAGTCTGTGACACTCGTGCACACACACAAAACAGTGCCATTTGTGTTGTTCTTGCACAAACATGGCATGTTTCTCTCACATGGGGTGGGTTGCATAACCCTATAAACCCTGCCTTTCACTCACACACACATCTCTCCTCAAGTCCTCTATTGTCCTGTTACACGCACACGCACACGCACACACACACACACACACTCTCTCTCTCTCTCTCTCTCTCTCACCACTGGCTCTGCGTGGCATGGTCAGTGTTGGTGGTTTGACAGGAAGTACTGGTCGACCACTTCCTGTTTTCACTACAACAAACAAACAAAAAAACACTGATTTAACAGAAACAACAACAAATACAACATCCTAGTCTCTCATACGTATATACAGTATGTATGTATGTATAAATGCCTAAACTATGTATGTACGTACGTACGTACGTACGTACGTACGTACGTACGTATATATATATATATATATATATATATATATATATATATATATATATATATATATAATGCATGTCATCATTTTATGACATCCATGATATCATCACAGTATTAATAAAACAATCGACATAAAACTCAAAACTTCGTTTTTAATTTAACCAGCAGTCTCTTCTGTTCCAATAATCTATATTGCTGCTATTCTGTAATACAATAACAACGCTATGAACAGGTTCTGTTAAAGGCATTTGGAGTTATCTTATCACAGAAGTCAAACTTCCTCCCTAATGTTTGTTCTAGCACGGTATTTCAGCTGATTCAAGCCCTCCTCTTCACCAACCGCACACCTTGTTCAAACATTGATTTAACCGAGGTTGAGCAGAGTTTATTTCAAGTAGAATGATAGGAGAGTGTACTGAACGTGTGCAACTCTGATAAAAGAGGCCAGAGTAAACACCTTTCACACTTTACGGAGAGTCCAATACAACAAGAACTTTTTTTTAAAGATTTCCCGTAACAAATAAAGTTGTGGGACTGTTATATACTGCCTCAGACAGTACTGAGAGTGAATGCCAGACCCCGCCCACTCCGTAATCTTCCCGTATAGCTCAGTGAATCTGCCTAGCAACACGGCAGCTTGATCCGTCGGTCGCCCGAGCCGCTGCCGCAACTGGTGGTTTTAGTATGTGGATTTTCCTCTGACTCACTGTGGGAAATTTGTAACTGACTGAGGTTTTATCATTTCTTGGCGACGGGCTGTGTTTATGCATGCATGGTCACTCAGAGAGGGATTACAGGGGACCAATAGGCTAGGTCTTCAACAGGGGGTCCGGCAAATTTTTTGAGTGATTTTACTTTTTATATTAACCACTTGAACCCTAGTGTTCATATTCTGAGAACTTTAGCCAAAAATAGCTGATCTACAAGCTGCGAGGCGTTGTGAGCTTGTAGATCTGCTACAAGGTTTGGTGTAGAGGGGAAAAAGAGCAGACTAAGTACAGAGTGAAAGGTCAAGTTTGTTAAGTATTGATGGTTCAAGTGGTTAAATATCTGAACATTTTTATGAATCCAAAATACACTGATGATTGTGCTGTCAAACAATGAAATTATGGAATCTCTGAAAAGGTTGTGGGGGTCCCTGGCTGCTTCATCTTTCTCTCAGCAAAGGGGTCCCTGGCCTGAAAACGTTGAAGACCCCTGGGCTATACAGTATATACCTCCCGGAGGTTGGCTCGTGACTAGTACCTAACCTTGTCAGCCGAGGTCTCTTGAAAACTATTGCTGCTTTCACTGCTGGCAGAATCAAGCCTTGTGCAGAATGAGGAAACAAAACTAAATATACGGTATTACTGCCTGCCTCCTGTGAATTGTTTTGTTTATTTTATTTTTATCACACTGTTCCAGTTTCTTTAGCTAGTCAGAACATCTCCGAAGCGCAAGAAGAGCCAGGCAAAGTTCTGAGAGAGGTTCTGTTCTGAATGATATCAAATTACAGTTACCAAATACACTTTGGACGTCAATTGGAGGTTAGGCAGTAGGAGCGAGATCATTTAGCGACCTACAACCGGGTCGCAACGTGGTCGGTAGTTTTCAGCGACCGGGTCGCTAAATCAACCGACCGGGCCGGTAAAGCACCAACCGTGCCGCTAAATCGACCGACCGGGTCGCTAAATCTACCAACCGGCCTGCAGTTTTAGGCCGGTAGATTTAGCGACCCGGTTGGTAGATCTAGCGACCCGGTCGGAAGATTTTGCGCCCCGGTCGGTAGATTTAGCGACCCGGTCGGTCGCTTTAGCGGCACGGTCGGTGATTTAGCGCCCTGGTCGGTAGGTTGCGTCGGCAGGTTAGTTACTGAGGTATGGTTACTGAGGTTAAGTTTAGGGTTAGGGTTAGGGTTAGTAGCCCGGTCGGTGGAAAAGCGACCCCGGTCGGTGGATTTACCTACCCGGTCGGTGGATTTAGCGTCCCGGTCGGTGGATTTAGCGACCTGGTCGATGGTTTTAGCGTCCCGGTCGGTGGTTTTAGCGTCCCGGTCGGTGGTTTTAGCGTCCCGGTCGGTCGATTTAGCGACCCGGTCAGTCGATTTTGCGACCCGGTCTGTGGATTTAGCGTCCCGGTCGGTGATTTACCGGCCCGGTCGGTTGATTTAGCGACCCGGTCGCTGAAAACTACCGACCACGTTGCGACCCGGTTGTAGGTCGCTAAATGATCTCGCCCTCTCTCAGGTTAGGTACGGTGACACTTTGGATCTCAATCCAAGTGTGTCGTCTGTTTGCATTTAACATTCTTTATATTTATATCCTAGTAACAGGAATATAGGCATCCTTTTTCATACTACAAGTTGATCAACTAACTGGTTGATTACTAACTGGTTAGCTTGTCATCTTCAGCTGTCGTGTAAACTGTTCTCTAGTACTAGCATGAAGCCTTATGGCAGTGTCACTCAAGTTCAAAAATCTACACGCTCACAACGCGTGGAAGCTCGACGTGTTGCGAGCATGCAGATCAGCCATGTGTGCAACATCATCGTATAACGGCTTTACAGTTAAACAGATAGCTCTACATCATACATCAAAATCATTCCGAATACATGCTCACCAGCTTGGATGTTGGATGTGTTCGTCGTCTCCGCGTTTGAACCTGGTCTCTGTGCATCAGCCTGCGACTCTGCTCCGTCGCCAGCATCACCTCCAACCTCCACAGAGGTTCTAGGGGGCAGAGCCGGAGAGACAGGCCCAGCCACAGTGCTCTTTTCCCGGTTAGTTGCGCCGACACTGGCCCTGGGGGCTACAGTTGGTCTGGGTGGGGGTCTGTGGCTGGGTGTGATGGAGGGGTTGGAGCTGTTGTCGCTCGGGGAGGGGATGGCTTTGGGTGGAGGGGGTCTGGGGGCGGGGACTGGGGCTGGGACATTGGAGGGAAGGGTTTCACCGGGAGGTGGTGGTTTTGAGGGAAGTACAGAGGGTTTTTCACTGGTTTTAGGGGATTCAGGGGCTAAAACAGGCTCTGGATTTGGGGTGCTAGAACAAGCAGAGTCAGTCAAGAGTTGGGGGGCTGAGTCGAGATTTAAAGTGCTGGCGTCGGTCGCTTTTGGGGTCTCAGTGACACCCGAGTCTGACCCTGATGATGGCGAACCTCCCTCTTCCAATAATCCTTTGCCGGGGGGTTTGGGTTTGGGGGCGACAGTGGGAGGGGCCGGTTTGGACGGAAGTTGCCCCTGGAGACGCGGGCGGGGCCGGGGTTCGGGTCTCTTGGGAACAGCGACCTCCTCGTTAACCTCGCTAGCAGCTCCACGATCGCCGTGGTTACCGTCTCCGCAGCCAACGTCAGCTGACTGTTGCTGCTGCTCGAAGGCCAGGATTCTGGCTTTCAGAGTTCCCATCTCCTCGTCCTCCTGCTCCTCTTCTTCGCTGTCCGATTGGCTGTGCCCGCTCCCGTCGCTACGGTGATCGGGGAAGCCCCAGTCGTCCGAGCTGAACGCCTCCAGCAGCTCCTGCAGGTACTTCCCCTGACTCTCTTCCTGCTTGGTGAGGTCTCTTCCCTTGCGGGCGGCGGCGAGCGTGGCCAGGCCGTCCTCGCGGAGTTTCACCAGCGTCTGAACTTTGACCTCCCTGCTGATTGGCCGCAGGCAGGGCTTGGAACGGGGGCGTGGCCTCGGCCGCTCCGGCGGCGCGATGGCGGGCGAGGGGTCAGGAGGAGGGGTCGCCACGGCAACCACCTCAGCAGCAGAGGAGGGCTCCCATTGGTCGGTCTGAGCGCCGGAGGTCGAGGACAGAGGTGAGGTGTTTGTGGACGGGTGTGCGTGTGTTGAGGAGTGTGTGTCTGTTGAGGAGTGTGTGTTTATGGAGGAGTGTGTGTGTAGAGTGCGTTCAGCCTCAGCGTGGGCGCTTGCTCCCAGAGAGTCGGACAGCGAGGCGAGCGTTGATTGGCCTGTGGAGGCGGTGATGTCATCAACGTGAGACGGTTCGGGAGTGCAGGGGAAGGACGGACGGGCGGGTTTCACCGGTTTGGCTACAGACACACACAGACACAGACACACATACACACACACACACACACACACACACACACACACACACACACACACACACACACACACACACACACACACACACACACACACACACACACACACATTAATATTAGGTTGTAAACTGATTTGATAGACAGTTACTCAAACGAATCAATTTAAATGATTACAAAACATTATCGCTAATCAATAACTGAATAACGTAATCGATTAATAATCAATCGCTATTTTGGGAACAAGCGAAGTTTCAACATTTTAATCTATTCAGTGATCAAAACAGCAATTGCAGATGAATGATGATGGCGATAATTAAAGAGCGGCGTCTTACGGGGGGCAGGGCGGAGTTTGGGGGCGGAGCCTGTGTCCGTCTGCGTGGCGATGGTGGTCTTGGAGATGGAGCACAGTGAGGAAGAGGAGGGGGGAGGAAGGAGAACCTGCTCCTGGGACTTCTCCCTGATCACCTCCTCATAGGACGGAGGAGGCTAGAGAGAGAGGGAGAGAGAGAGAGGGAGAGGGAGAGAGAGAGAGAGATACAAAGTGAGACAAATATGGAGCTTTTTTGTGTGTGTGACGTGTCACTTATGAGCGGTGAATGTTTCGTGGTCACTTTATGTATATATTCTTTTTCTTCTTTTTTTTTGCAATAGCTTTCGACACTTTATGTTTTATTTATCTTTTTTGTGCTTGCTCTTTGGACTGTACACTACAGTACTCTTTTTCTTTTTCTTACTTCTCTGTAACTTGTAACCTTAACTGCTGTGCTGCCTCTGGGCAACTGAATTTCCCCCGTGGGATAATAAAGGTATCTATCTATCTATCTATCTATGGAGAGAGAGACAGAGAGAGTAAACAGTGAGCTAATAAATAAACAAAATGTGGTCGATTACAGTACGTTTGAAGAAGTCTACAGACAGACAGGGCAGGGCGCCCAGGCCATCTGCTCGGCCACTCCTCCACTCTGGAATGCCCTCCCTGACCAGTTGAGAGCACAACCCAATATGTTGATGCTTTTAAAAGAGGACCTTTTTAATAAAGCGTTTTTTTTTCCTACACTCTCATGTGATTGTAATTTTCTTTTTTAGGGGAGCTAACCGCTCCTACGTCTGGATTTGTGTGTATGTACTGTATGTCTGTATGTATGAGCATGGAACTCCATGTACAGTATGAAGATAACTAACGTCACGGACAGAACAGCCCATACAAGGAGATATGTAATGTTTTTTTTATTTTATTTTTTATTTTTTGAACGGTGCTAACCGCTCTAAAAGAAACACGTATGGCTTTGAGTGTCCTTATGAGCACAGTATGTCCATATGAGCATGGAACTCCATGTATGGAGATAACTAACCTCACGGGCGCATGAAGTGTCCGTATGAGCACGGAACTCCATGTATAGAAATGACCAACGTGACGGACAGAAGGCCCATACAAGGAGATATGCACGTGTGTCGCGTTTGATACCATTCGAAGCCATGCGAGCACCACTCACTTCTTAGTTCTGTGATTTTTTTCTGCAAATGTTTACTCTGTTTGTAGCACTTTGAGATTTGTTTTAAATGTAAAAGTGCATTATATATTAATACCATTATTACAGACAGATAGACAGACACCTGTACGAGGGAGGGATCGTTGGGAGGGATGGTTGGGCCCCAGATCTGTGCGCTGGGGGGAGGGGGAGGAGGGATGCCCCCAGAGGCTCCTGGGAACCCGGAAATGGAGGCCAGCGGCTCAGCGGACAGGATGGTGATCTCCGGTCGCCTGGCAACGCATAGGGAAAACAGGAAGTCACCACACATCATCGTGACAAAAATGTAGAGAAAAGTAGAAGAGGAGAGGACAGACAAAACACATCCAGCTGAGCTTATCCTTAGTTGCGTGCTGGTGTCTGTCACGGAAAATAGCAGATCTAAGAGCTCACAACAAGTTGCAGTGCAACACGTTGTCACCTTGTATATCTGCCATTTTCCGTGCGAGACACGATGTGCAGCCGGGGGGGAAGTAGAAGTACGTATACATTTTAAATTGTGCTTTACTTCCTGTCTCTGCCTCTTGTGTTCCTCCATAGCAGGTCTTACCTTCTGTCTCTGTCTCTTTCACCGAGAGAGGTGGACCTTGTGGAAGCTAACAGACAGAAAGAGAAAAAGACAGACAGACGGGTAGAAAGAAAGACAGACAGACAGGTGAGAGAGAAAAGTAGTATGTTATCAAGTGTTTTTACAAAAACATGAATAAGAAATAAAATGTTTGGAACTGTGATTCAACAGTTCATTATAGAGCTGTGGCTTTAAGCGTAGTGGGGTTCACAGGGGTGCCACGCACACCAGTCCTTTGAAGGTGCCGACCAACAAAAAAAGACAATCAATAAATTATATGACACCTAGCTCTGCCTCTGAGTCCAAGGAGTTTGATTCAAGCCAGGTGTGACTGCTTATATCAGGCTTCCCCTATCCTACATAAATAATTTTCAACTCTAGAAACTCTAGAAATAATAATCCGCACATTCGTCTTCATTTAGCATTTATTTCCTCACGTCTAGATTACGGCAAATTCCTAACAATCTTTTGACTTCTCAGACTCACTTGTAAGTGACAAATGAAGTCTGAAATACAAATGTGACTCTACTGCTTAAATAATTGTTACATGCATACGTATAACTGAATCCACAGAGTGGCAATCATAACTGTGGTGTGTCAAGCGGCACTGCTTGACTCGGTGACATTGCAACTACAGGGCAGCGCTCTGTGGATTTGTCTATACTCTGGCTTCAAAAAGAAAAACCTTGTCTCCAGTTAGATCTGAACGCAGCAGCCAGACTGTTAACCAAAAGCAGAGCACATGATTGTATTTATTACCTTTAAGGCACAACTCTTTTCTTTTTTTTTTTTTAATATCCATATACTGTATGAACAGCAGATGAGATCCTTGGGAAGAGCCCATCTGATCAAATTGAAGACAAAAGGCAGTCGTGCCTTTGCCACTAGGGGCCAGCCTGACAACACTGGGCCAGTAAGTTAAATGTTGTCTTTTAAATCAGTTTTAAATCACTTCTCAAAACACACTTTTACAGACCTGCTTTTACTACCAGTTTAGTCTGTTATCGTGTTCTTATCTTTTTATGCTTTTTTTAATTACATTTCTGAACACCATTTTTGTGTTGTTTCTTATCTTTGATGCTGTGTGAACTGTGAAGCGCTTTGTAATATAACCATTTTAAAAAGCGCTAATACACCACACAGTTTATGATGCTATGACAGAAGAAGGTGTTGTGTAAAAGCGAGGGATGAATACTCACTCCTCTTGATGACAGCTCTGATGGAGGACAGCGGACCGTGGCTGGAGAGGGACGGGGAAAAAGGGAAAAGATTAGTCACGACTTCTTCACCTCCGTCATCTCCTCTCTCTCTCCGTCTCTTCTTCCATAGAGGCACAGTTCGGTTGAAAGCCACAGTCAACACAGTGACAAATATAGAACTGAATGAAAGTTTATTATTCAAACATAGCAATCTGTCTTGGAACTCTTAGGTCTTAAACATTTGACACTGACAATGAATGGTTTTAAATGAGATTATCTGACAAAGTGTTAACTTTATGATGCAGTTGTTCATCGGACCTCATCTAATCCACACATGGCTGAGGTTGAAGCTGTGACCTTTCCATCACAGCAGGATCGGAGTGAGTCACATGGTCACATAAACTGAGACATGAGGTCATGTGAACGATCAAGTTGAAACGCATGCATTATGGCCCATGTTTGACATACTCAAACAATTACAATCATTTTAAAAGTTAGCCCACTCTTTAGTTCTTGTTGGGGGTATTTGTCAGAGAGTACAATTGCACATTATGTGAAATTTGTCCTTAGTATTGAACCCTCACACAAATATTAGGCGCAGTGGAGAAGTGGCATTAATGCTGGGGGAGCAGTTAGGGGTTCGAACAGAAACATGTTGAATTGTTTCAACTTGAGAACAGGTCGGCTCTCAGCGTTAACCACTTAAACCCCATATGGTTGAGCGGAGTCCCTCAGGGCTCTATACTAGTGAATCTTCTGTTATTGGAAAATAGCAGATCGATAACGCGTTGTGAGCTGGTAGATCTGCTATTTTCAGTGAAAGCTTTCCACCACAATACGGATGCTGGGGTTTAAGTGGTTAAAACCTCACATGGATGTCCTCACATGAACCTTGACATTTGTAATCCAACTAAAAGTTGCTCTCATCACTAGAACCTGACCCATTGCAGGTTTTTGGGTACGACGCCAATCCTGATTTTGGAGAGAACAATTGTCTACAAGCTCGTAGTTCGGCTATTTTTGGAAAATGTTAGAAACCCTTTTGAAAAGCATCAAATATTGGTCTTGCACATGGAAAAGGGAGTGTGACTGTGACTGTGGACAGCATTATATAAATACCTAAAAGAATACCAAAGACTGACCGAAAACTAGCTGATGTTTTTAGAAAACATCATAAACACTAGAACAACAGATAGGAGTGGCTTAACACATTCCATATGTCTGAAAACCAACACACACACACACACACACACACACGCACACGCACACACACACACACACACACACACACACACACACACACACACACACACACACACACACACACACACACAAAGCAGAGCTCCATGTCCTGTCCGAGGAAACTGGAGATAGCTAGAGGGCAGATAGTAGGACAGGAAACGAGTCAACGACCTTGCTCACATCTAGCCAAAAGCAATGGAACTTCCCTTTAACACAGTGCACGCGCACACACACACACACACACACACACACACACACACACACACACACACACACACACACACACACACACACACACACACACACACACACACACACACACACACACACACACACACACACACACACACACACACACACACACACACACACACACACACACACACACACACACACACACACACGGTTGGGTTTGGCATGTTAAATTGGGTGTAACATTGGTATCCCCATGGCCAATTAGATTTTGATGTTTATATGGTTAGGTTTGGGTTTGGGAATTATTCAAATGCAGTTGGACTGGTGCTGGATCACACAGGCAACACAGGACAGAGGAAAAAGAACGGTGTGCAGATCTTTTTTCCTCTCTCCATGTTTGGGAAATATGGAATGGATGTTAGTCAACGCAAAGTCCCCCAAAAGTCTGCAAAACTGCTGTGTGTGCAATGTGCATGCCTGTGTGACATTGTCACCAATGTCTTTTCCACCCATTGTTTTAAAACAGTTACACATCCCTGCTTTGCTCATAATCTCAGACAAACTGACCCCAAGTAGAGGATTTTCTAGTGTTGCTCAAGAGCACAGCGGTTTGTCTGTCTGTTTACACTTACAAAGTTCTAACTATGACCAGACAAACATGACTCACCCCTCACACACACACATACACACACTTTTGTTACTAGACTTAAAAGGACATCAACGTGACAGCATTGAAAATAGCTTAAGAGTAGCAGAGAAAATACCAGATCTATAAGCTCACAACGTTGGCAGCTTGTAGATCAGCCATTATTTTGTGCATGACATCGCTGCACAATTAAGAATAAAACAGGGAAAACTAAACCTAAATCTTTATTTTATTTTTTTACATAAAACACACATTTGTTTCTTCACAATGTCTATTAGGACCTCACTAGTATAGTAATACAAGCACACGTGCGCGGCTGCGCGCGCACACACTCTGTGGGTTTATTAGTCATGTTTATAGTTTCTGTGTCTCTTCTATGTCTCCACTTGTGTCTTTGACTCTCCTATTTCTCTGTCTTTCTCTCTCTCGCTCTCTCTCTCTGTCTCCAAAACTCTTTCCTTCTCTGGCGTGTTGCTACGGCAACCGGCCAGCACTGCGAATACTTTCAGGAGTGTGTCAGTGAGGGAAGAAGAAGTCCCGGCAACAAGCTGACCTCAGCACTGCACCGGGACACCACCAAAAAATAGTACCACACCTTTACTGAGAGAGGGAGATACAGAGAGAGAGTGAGGGAGAGAGAGATACTGTACAGAGAGAGAGCGAGGGAGAGAGAGAGAGAGAGAGATACAGAGAGAGAGAGGGAGAGAGAGATGCAGAGAGAGGGAGAGAGGGTGAGAGAGAGAGAGATACACAGAGAGAGAGCGAGAGAGAGATATTACATTCCTTTGGCAATGTAAACGTATGCTTTCTTATGCCAATCAAATTCCATTGGATTGGGTCTTCATTGCCCAAGTATTACAGTATTACAGTATATCTAACATGTAACTCGCCAACAGCTTAGATTTTCCTCAGACACACGCAAACACACACCTTCTTAAATCAAAACAATCTATTAAAATTCTCAAAAAACATAAACTAATAGCTCCACCAACAGAATGACCATCAAACCTCACCAGGCAAATCAAATGCACCTTTGCCAAAGTAGACTGAAGGCACCGCCATCAAATCAAACACACCTCCCTCCCTGGTCACTAAAACCACACCACACAAATCAAACGCACCCTCTCCTGTATGGGTCTGTGACCACACAAGCTAACTCCGCCCACAGAAGGTGCCCACACAGGGCAAATGAAGCAGCTGGGGGTGAGGGTCTGTGTGGAGAAAGGGTGGAGGGGGGGTGATGAAGAGAATGAGAGGAAGAGCACGATGTGTCTTACCTGTATCGATGCTCCGGTTTATGTCTGTCTGGACGACCTACAGACAGACAGACAAGACACCATTAAGTAATCTCATCTGAATGTTTTTCAAAGTAATCTCATCTGAATGTTTTTCACAACTTCACAGTAACCACTTGAAACCCAGCATCCATATTCTGGTAGGGGGGGACATTAGCCCTAAAATAGCCGATCTACAAGCTCACAACGTTTCGCGTTGTGTGCTTGTAGATTAGCAGTTTTTGGGATGAAGAGATTTGGTGTACAGTACACAGAAAAGAAAGAGGTGGTCCCAGTACAGTCAACTCAGGTCCAGTTGAACTACAGTATGTCTACAGAGTTTAAGTGGTTAATCTGAAGATCCCGGATCAGATCATACATCATACATATCTCCATACAAAGACAACGAGAGAGAGAGAGAGCATAACAAAGAACAGGAGCAGCTTTAAGTAGAGTGCTGAGTTAGTAGTTGTGTAGTAGTGTGTGTGTGTGTGTGTGTGTGTGTGTGTGTGTGTGTGTGTGTGTGTGTGTGTGTGTGTGTGTGTGTGTTCGTTCTTACCTTCAGTCAAAACTCCACACACCCAACATTCAACGTGAGCATTTTACTTCGCCTCTGTCACTTTTCTCTCTTTTCCCCTCTGTCTCTCGCTCCCTCTCTGTCTGTCTGTCTGTCTGTCTGTCTCTCTCTCTCCTTCCTGAACTGCTTCAAACTATTTCCATTCTCTTTCCTCACGAACGCCAACTGGACAGCTCTCCTACATTTTGCCTGGCTGCGATTGGTCGCTTGGGATGAGGTCATCCAGGAAGTGACCTTCTGATTGGTCGGTGTAGAGTTCTGCTGCAGTCATCAACATGTTTTTTTTTACTACATCCAGATGTTTCTCCAGCTGGCATCACACACACACACTAAAGTTTTACCTTCCCCCTCCCCACAGTCACACACGCACACATACAGTATACCAACATGCACACAGGGGGCATGTAGACTCAGGTACCACATAACATACACACACACTAAGGCACGCACGCATGCACAGTTATATTTGTGATATCAAAGTTTTAGGAACAACACATTTGTATTGCTGTTGCAATTTATAGGCCAGGTACAGGACTACAACCAGTAAAACTCCCTAATCGGGAGATAAGTTACCGCCAGGTCGCATACACAAACTTTAGAAGGCAATCGTAGCCAATCAGGATTCAGGAGGGAATATGGGAAATGGGACAGATCCATGTTGAATTGTTGATGACATGACTTTAGAGATACTGTGTACCGCTTTGCGTGATTTTAGGGCAAAATCTGTAGGAGCAGTGTCCAAAAATGTGTTTTGCAAAAATCAGCCTCATAGTGGCGCTAGAAGAGGGCCATGTGAGAAATCAGGGCCGGAGGTTGTGAGTTGCCATCCAAGGAGCAAAGTTTGGCATGGATAGGGGCAACGGTGCCGGAGATAAGAATAGGGCCAAAAGTGTGACGTGTCGTGGCGGACAGACGGACTGACAGAGGGACAGCCGGTGGATCTTTTCATAGAAACTTGTGACCTGACGGTCGCAATAACATACCTGACCTGGTGGAGACCTGTGCTCGGAAGAGCACTGCTTCTAGTTATCCCTAAAGCTAAAACCTAAATTGGCAAATTAATTTCACTTCTTTTAGTATTTATAAGATGTGACAATAAATTCCTTCCTGCCATCAGAACAAGATGGGCAGATAGAGCAGTGGAGTGTTGACTGCTTGAACCCCAGCGCGCCCTATTCTGAAGGGAAAATTAGATTATATTGTCGATCGGATATTTCTTGTGAAGAGGTTGTGTGTAGAAGGATACAAGAGCAGACCAAACAAGTACAGCGCCAACGCAGGTCAGTTTCACAAAGTATATCCACAGGTTTCCAACGCCCCGCCCCCCCATAGTGCATTGCGCAGACGTTGTACCGAGCTTCCGGCGCCGCAGCCGAGTTGATTTACAAGCTCACAACGGGCTGCATCTGCGACGCGACGTGAGCTTGTATGTCTGCTGTTAAACCGGAAGTGTGGTCCAAATAATCTCCAGTCGCCTCCAGCAAACTCCCGCGGAAAGAGGTGGATAGACTATAGGGGGTTTAAGAAGTTAAAGAGAACATGTTTGGACATGCCTTCAAGCAGTTGGCGTGAGAACAAAGGGGGGTTTGGTTGGTCAAGAGGCTTGAATTACAGTAGAGAAGCTTTAGTGCAATTTATGTTCAGACTGGCAGGCCAAATATCAATTTTGGCCAACAGAGATTGGAATCAGATGTGTCAAGTCTGAACAGCATAGGAAACAACATTTGTCTAGGTGCTACTGAAGGGGGGTGCACTGCACATTAGGCTTGGGGGGTATTGTTTTTTTTTTTAAATACCGGTATTACATTTGAGATTTCGCTATGTTATGTTATTTGATCAACATCTGGACTGAGGAGACTGTGGTGTGCACGCATGAGCTGGCACGTGTCTCCTTAAATGAAGGAGTACATGTCATATGTACAGGTTCTCCATTAGGAAAATTATAGTTGTTTTCAAATAGACTCAAACAATTATTGCATACATACAGTTAACAGTGCTTGAAAAAAAGAATACAATCCACATACACATATTATATGGAGATCAACATGCACTTATGTCAGAGAAAATAAACCAAATGCACATCTATGGAGAGAACCTGATTTTCAACATGCACTGATGTCATACACAACAGAAGGGGCTCCAGGGGTCCCATGGATCGGCAGTGCGACATACTGTAGGTGACCCGAACCGAACTCTAGAAGTGAGGGCAGCTTGCAGCCCAAACCTCTAAGAACTCAGTCTAATATTTACTTCAGAACTCTTTATAATATACTACAGGACAAAATCAAAGAACAAGATTTTCCGGCAGAATTTACTCTATTGTCAACAAAAGTGCTCTCTCAAGACTCTTGCCGGAGCCATCATTCAGTGCCACTTTTGAAAATGCTAGCACCTTTTGGTTTTCCAAAACTAAGCTTCAGACCTCTCAAAACAAACTGATTCGAGTCAACTACTTCTCTGCCTAAAGCCCATGACAAAGTGAATGACGCCCTACTAGAGGTCAGTGACAATTACCTGGTACCACCCATCTATAGAACAAACATGGGAAATGTTTATTTCTACTACTACTCCTCCTCCTCTGCCCCTAGGGGTGCACTGGTTGCTTCACATGACACCACAGCGTTCCCACAGGTTTTATTCTGACGTGCAGCAGGTACGGATTTGGACGAGCGTGCACGCCAGAACGCACCCTCCCTCGATTCATGAGCCAAGTACTTTGCATAACAGGTTTACAAGTGAGGGTGCAAATGCATCCTCACTCCTTACATAATGTTAAGCAACACAACGTTTTGGCTTCAGTAGCCGCTGCTGCCAGCATCCTATCTGCACGCAACAATGCTTCAGCCACCGTCGAAGAAGAGAAAGATAAAAGAAAGTTTAAAGCAAACTTTTAGTTTCAGTTCCTATAATTGAAGGTATTCCTTAGAACAGGGGTTTTCAAAGTGGGTTACAGGGCACCCTGGGTTGCGGCGGCGGCAGTCCAGGGGTGCCACGAGATCATTTGATAATATTTGGAATTTATTTGGACAATTGAAAAAATATTTAGTATAATTTTAAACTTGAAGTACAAAGTTATTTTCGGTCAGTTCTAACCAAAATGGCTATTATCTCAACGTTTTCCTCGCAGCATAATCACTAAAATATCATCACTGTCAGGCAGAAACCTTGTATCTCCAAGTTTCAAATGTGTACGTCTTTTGGTAAAGCAAAGCCCTGCTTCATCATACAAGACCGTCGCACAAAACTAGTGAAAACAGCCGATCTACAAGCACACAATGCCTCGCGAAGCAAACGAACAGTTTTGGTTTCCACCTGACAACGACGATATGCTATAAATATAAGGTGCTGGGAGTGAAAATTATAATGTAGGGGTGCCTCGGATTAAAAAATTATTTATGGGGTGCCCTGAGACAAAAAAGTTTGGGAACCCCTGTCTTTGAAGATTTACGAACACTAAAACTAAGCTAAAGTAAGCGTAGTTCCGTATATATTAAGGTAAAATTACATTTGCACAATATATGGGAACCACTGATCAGTGCTTGTGCAGCAGCCATTTCTGCAAGGATCTGTCTATGACACCTGTCCATGTGACGTGGTTCTGAGAATCCTTCAACTACTTCAATCCACTGGACTATGAAAAGTACATGGCCTTGTCTGTTCCCAACAGACAAGGCTGACGTGGCCTTGTCTGTTCCTAAGAGATGGAACATAATATTTAACCACATGCTCACTATGACATTCCACTATTAGGGTCATGTCATAAGTGAACACCACCAGTGTGTGTCACAATGTGACACTCTGTTAGCTTGACGGTCGCAAGTTACTATGAAAAACTCCACCGTCTGTGTCCGGTCACGTCACGTCAGTCTGTCCGTCACGTCATATCACACTTTTGTCCCTACTATTATCTCTGCCACCGTTGGCCCTATCAATGCCAAACTTTGCACACACACTCCTTGGATGGCAAATCACAACCTTCGCCCCTGATTTCTCACATGTCCCTCTTCTAGCGCCGCCATCAGGCCAATTTTTGCAACACTGCTCCTACAGATTTTGGCCTAAAATCACGCAAAGCGGTACACAGTATCTCTAAAGTCATGTCATCAACATGGATCTGTCCCATTTCCCATATTCCCTCCTGATTGGCTACGACTGCCTTCTAAAGTTTGTGTATGCGACGTGGTGGTCACCGATACTGGTAGATTTGATATTTTAGCTATGTGTGGTACAACAAAGTAGGCCTTAGTGGTTAATTACTAATAGTTACCCTCTCAAAAATGAGATGATACTGTGCATCTTAAGGGGTTATCCTTTCAATAAAAGGTAATAATAATAATATAAGAATGTGAGTTATTACTGTACATACATTTTCTAACCTGAATTATGCATCGCATTTGCAGCTCATTTGGAAGCAAGTTGCAGCAGCAATGTTCCAACAAGTGACAAAAAGCCATCCCAGAATAGAGGTAGCAGCCAAGTGAACCAACAGTATCAGTGCTTCTATTCACACACAAGACATTTGCATTTAGGTCAGACACTGATGTTGAGAGTGGATTAAACCAATTAATTCCAGAGATGTTTGATAGTAAAGTAACTAAATAATAAGTTTACTTAAGTACTGTACTTAAATACACTTTTGAGGTATTTGTACTTCATTTGAGTATATACAATTTCCAATACTTTTACTTCTACTCCACATCTACTCTACATAACATCTCAGAGGCAAATATTGTACTTTTACTCCACAACAATTATAAATGGTAAATGGTGCATTTATATAGCGCTTTTAGCCAAGGCGCTTTACATAGATTGTGCATTACATTCACCCATTCACGCACACATTCATACACCTGTGGCGGAGGAAACCAAGCAAGGCACCAACCTACTCACCGGGAGCAATTAGGGATTCAGAGTCTTGCCCAAGGACTCTTCGACATTAACTCAGGGGGAGCCCGGATTCGAACTGGGAACCCTTCGGGAACCCCTGAGCTATGCTGCCCCGTATTCGAAAGCTTTAGTTACTAGTTACTTTGCAGATTGATTATTATTACAAAACATACCTTAACCTAACCTGATTTCAGACTCAGCTGAAGCAGTCCGGTCAGAGATTGGGTGGGTCTACTATGGGCTGGAGCCAGGCTAACCTTAACCACTTCAGCCATATACATTTCGGCCATTTGAAAATAGCCAATCTACAAGCTCACAATGCAACTGCGTCGCAGCAAAAGATTCTTATACATTTGAAAACTTGAAATGGGACATTATGCATAATGAGTACTTTTACTTTTGGTACTTTAAGTTGATGCCAATACTTTTTTTTTCCTCAAGTACATTTTGAATTCCAGACTTTTACTTGTAAGAGAGTATTTCGACATTGCAGTATTGATACTTTAACTTAAGTAAAAAATGTGGGCACTTGTTTCCAGGGTGTCTGGCCCTGTTACAGATGTTGTCCAAAAATCATGCAGATCGGTACACAGTATCTCTGTAGCCATTAAACGAAACGGGTATTTCTTACATTGATGCTCCTACATATTATCATGTAAGCACCAGTTAAAGTTACTTTCCATCCCTCATATACTGTGTGCACAGTGCACATCCCACACACTGCACATCATTTCAGAGCTCATATCTTTGAACGGGTAAGGGCTAGTTTACTTAAGCCAGCAGAGTGCGCAAGTACTGCGTTCTGTGTTTCTGTCACGTATCTGTCACATATCTGTTTGTGTTTACGCCCGTAGCCAATCAAGGACCAGTATTCCTGGTGACGTCAACATCAACAGCCAATGAGGGACCAGCATTCTTGAGACGTCGCCATCAACAAGTGCGACCTGATATAAATAACAAGGCGTGCTGGCGCACAAGTGCAAGTTGGCACCTCGACAGAGTGCTGTGCTTATTTCATCATTGTGTTTTTAGACAGCAAACCACAGGTCACGCTGTGGATGACAGAGCAGACCCCGAGGGCTTTAGGAAAAGAAAGGACCAAACATTTTCAGGGGAGCTTAGGTTAAAAACAGGGGGGCTGTAAAGTTACTCCACTAATGGGTCCAAAATCAATGCTCTGTTCTGTCAAAATCTATACACTGTCAGTACACACACACACACACACACACACACACACACACACACACACACACACACACACACACACACACACACACACACACACACACACACACACACACACACACACACACACACACACACACACACACACACACACACACACACAAATAGAGCAGTGCGAGACAGAGGGAAAGATAATGGTACAAAGGACAGACTGGGAGGGGTGAGGCAGTATGAAAGAGAAACAGACAGAGAGGGAAAACAAATAGAGGATAGAGAGAGACTGAGACTCACAAAGCGAGAGAGAGAGAGAGAGAGAGAGAGAGAGAGAGAGAGTTAAAATAATGGGTCTTAGTCTTGGCACTACCATGTACCATTACTGTCACCCTGGAATGTGTGTGTACGGTATATACTGTCTGTGTGTGTGTGTGTGTGTGTGTGTGTGTGTGTGTGTGTGTGTGTGTGTGTGTGTGTGTGTGTGTGTGTGTGTGTGTGTGTGTGTGTGTGTTGGGGGGTCAAGCAGGTGCACCCGCCACAACACGTGAGCAAATACACACTCTCCCTGAGGGTCCCTCCCTGATATAATAAAAAACAGCTGATGAAAAAATGTCAAGTGTTTCGAAGTATGTGTGTGCATGTTTAACACTTAAAAACACATCCAGGGAACAACAGGCCAGATTTATCAACGTTCTTCACTTGCTATTTGAACGACAATATTCTGTAAAGAAATAAAAATATAACAAAAATAAAATCACACCACAAAGAGTTGCTGTGAGCTTGGTAGATCAGCTATTTTCTGCAAAGGGAAGTGGTGTAGAGTGGGGAAAAGGAGCGGACCTAGCATCGAGGGACACCTGGCAACTAGTATATAGACATCAAGTTGTAGATGTATTATTGTCAATGTACAATAATTTGTACCTTTCTAAAGTTTTTATTAATGGGTTTTATTATTGTTTGGGTCCAATGTTTTATACAATTGTGATATTAATACTACTTTAGATATTAAAGGAGTAGTTCACCCCCAAAATGACTTTTTTTCTATTGATTAGTCACGCCATGGAGAGTAGAGTTCAATAATATTTTTTGTTTTTTGTCGCATTCCTAAGACAAAAATGTGATAACAATAAATTTACCCCCATTCATTCCGGATGGTGACCCGTTTCAAAACGGGTCACCATCCGGAATCAATGGGGGTAAATTTACTCGAATCAAATTTTTGTCTTAGGAATGCGACTAAAACCAAAAAATATTATTGAACTCTACTCTCCATGGCGTGACTAATCAATAGAAAAAAAGTCATTTTGGGGGTGAACTACTCCTTTAACTTAAACACTCTTGCTTCCCTTCTTTGGTGAACATTCATCAGCAGAAATAGTAGATCTACAAGCTTGCAATGTGACTATTTTTGGCAAAGAGATTTGGTGTGGAGGGAATGAGTCTAGTATAGAGCCCTGTGGGACTCTGATAGGTATTTTGCTGTGGTCTATAGCATCCTTTATCAATTCATATTGATTGGTATATATGAATTATGATACATAATTATATGATTCATTTATCATGTTATATTATGTGAACTACTGAACTTACAGTATAGGAGACCATGTTTTGGTGGTAGCCTAAGGTAAGTTCAGGTTAGTGGAAAGTTACTAGGACCTTACGTGTCTCTAGATAGATAGATAGATAGATACCTTTATTATCCCAAGAGGGAAAATGTGTTGCCCAGAGGCAGCACAGCAGTATAAGGTTACTTACAAAGTTACAGAGAAGTATGAAAAAGATAAAAAGAAAGAACAGAGTACAGAGTACAGTAAGAGCAAGGTACAACAGGAAAGGGAACGAATAATATATATACATAAAGTGTCCAAAAGAAAAAGCACGACTATCTCTGTCTTCTTGTTATGATAATGGCAACGAATCAATGAGTCCCACGAGCTAACTGTCATAATCTGTATTCCTTATATACTGTATGTTAACTTCCATCTTGAGAGGAGAGAATTAGCAAGCTGCCACTAGGATGGTATGCTCACTGTTTGTCTCTTTGTCTGACTCTCTTCAATAAAGCAATGTATTGATTGTCCTTTGGCTCGTCTCTGTCTTATTTTGGTTATGGATTTATCCATATCCATATTTATTTAAGTTATTATTTAAGTTTATTCCAACAGACTCCAGTCAATGAAATATATAGTATGTGGTTTAGCTTCAGTAATAGATAGAATGACAGATATTGAGTTCACAGAAATTAAGCTAATAGACAGACATTCATTTGATTTGCAAAAAGTCAGATATTATTAGGTGGATATTATAGATAATTCTTTAGACCAGTGGTTCTAAAAGTGGGGTTAGGGTTCAAATTGGACACTTACAGGTCTGTTCTCTTAAAAAGAAAACGTGTATTAAAAGATCTGACAACCACTGATTGAGACTGCAGTCTGTGAATAATTATGCTAATAACTGCCCCATTAATCAATAACAGACAACGTCAGGTGCATAGGCCTACATCTCAGTAGCCTACTTTGAGGAAGGCAGAGAGTAAATAGAAATACATTATTACCTTTAAATCATATTATCCTAGTCCAGCCAACAACGTAAAAGCAGGTTTTTCTTACAATAACACTTCATTATTAATAATAATAGTAAGAGTTTCACCTCCAGTGGAGTTGGGTCGGGGTTGTCTCCTGACCACTTGGTCCATCCGAGCGTCTCTCAGGTTCTCCTCCTCGTCCTCTGTCCTCGCCTCGGCCATGTCGCTCTCCCTCTTCTTTCTCTCACTTTATCTATCTTTCTATCTATCTCTCTATCTGTCTCTCAGTCTGTCCTGCTCCTCCGTTCCTTCCGTATCCCTCCGTCTCCAGTCGGCTAAAATGGAGTTGAGAAAGAAAAGTGACAATAATAACATTCAGCCCTCCTGCGCTCCTCCTCACTACAGCGGCGCAAACATTCTCATGTTCTGATAAAATTCCACGCCGAGTCCGTCCGTGTCCAGACTGAGAGAGTCGTTCTGTGAGTTTCTGAAGAGGTGTCTGCGTTTAAAGTAAAGTTTGTGTCTGTTGTTGTTCTTCTCTTTTGGCTTCTTTCCTCAGTGTTCTTGACTGTGTTTGTTTGTGCCGACCAGGGAACGACTGCACTGCACGCTGCCCTCTGACGTCACTGCGGAGAACAGAGGGGAGGAGAGAAGGAGACAGAAGAGGGAAGGAGGGAAAACAATAACTTAGGCCTACTATAACACACTAATAACTAAGTAAGAGGCCTCGCACACTGGGCCGAGCCTGCATAAAGAACGAAATAAATGTAACATTCAGTGTGAATAGAAGAGAGAGAGAGAGAGAGAGAGAGAGAGAGAGAGAGAGAGAGAGAGAGAGAGAGAGAGGGAGAGAGAGGGGGGAGATAAAGAGCTGAGTGGAAGAGAGGTACTATGTCAGTGGTTGTCAAACTTTCAGATTTCAAGGTCTCTCCATAACTCTGACAGTGTACAAATGGAACCAAATTAACCTTAACGGGTTCATTTGGTTCCATTTGTAGCCTACACTGTCAGAGTTACAGACTTATATGGGTCAATTTAGAATTCCCCAAAGGGGTGCAGTTCTCCATTCCGAAACACCCGGCCACAGAGTCAATGGAATCCACCTTGAGAACCACTGCACTGTCATACTGTAAACAGGTGTGTGGCTGTGTGTGGGTAGGTAGGACTGGTGCTCAACAGCAGTTGCACACTTGCACGCACGCACACACACACACACACACACACACACACACACACACACACACACACACACACACACGCGGTCGCGCGCGCGCACACACACACACACACACACACACACACACACACACACACACACACACACACACACACACACACACACCCACCCACACACACACTCTGTTTGACTGAAAACCATTATTCAGCAGACGCAGAGCTAAAATTAGGACACAGCTCTATGATAACAACCTCTTCTCCTGGGCTAAATGCCACAGTTGTGTTACCACAGATTCATAATAGAATTTTAGAATGTCATAAAGTTACATTATGATTGATAGCCTATTGCAATGAGCTATTTTTCATAGGCTATATATCTTATATTTACAATTGAGTAAGAGCCGCATCCCACTTCCAAGCCCATTCACGCCCACTTTGCATTGACTTCAACTCAACTTCAACTCAACGGTAGGGAGAAGAACGTACTGGGTAGGGAGAAGGAACGTAAGGAATACCGCCCACAACCCTATGCCGTCCGCTCATTCGCTAGAGAGCAAGAGAGAGAGAGAGAGAGTCTCAGGTTACAAGAGGGAAGGGGGGGGGGGGGTCAGCTGCACAGGGGGGGAGAGAGAGAGAGAGAGAGAGAGAGAGAGAGAGTCTCAGGTTACAAGAGGGAAGGGGGGGGGGGGTCAGCTGCACAGGGGGAGAGAGAGAGAGAGAGAGAGGGTTCAGCTGCACAGGACACACACACACACACACACACACACACACACACACACACAAACACAAACACACACACACACACACACACACACACACACACACACACACACACACACTCAAAATACATGAAGACACAGTGCTTTTTGTGGGCAACATGGCTTGGAGCAGTTGTGCGTTTTTCCTACCTGTTTGCTGACAGATTATATTCCATTGGCCATTATAATATGGAACAAAATAATCCTTTAGGGGTCCATTTGGTTCCAGAATAAATCCCAGGTAAAAAACTAAAAAGATCCATATAAATCCTTCTCTGCCATTATAACTGTAATAGGCTGACAGTTTGAGAGAGCATATATGATCACGTGGCACACGGAGTATAACCGGAAGTGTGTCCGGCGGTCACATATGTCCGACCGGAAACGTGCGCTGCGGCACAATAGTTCCGCCACAATAGTTTCCCCCCCCCCCCCCCCATTTTATTTTTTTTTTAGTTTTTTTTTTTCTTTTTTAACTAGATGTCAGCGGCCCGAAGGGCCGCGACCCTCTAGTGTAAAACAACTTTGCTCTCTCTCTCACACACACACACACACACACACACACACACACACACACACACACTAGGGACACACTAGCGGTCAATTGCAAGCTGATCCAGGCAGGCACTGTTATTATGCAGGTCAGGAGAAAGAGAGACGAGTTTGAGTAGAATGAATGAATCAGCTGACTCGCCACATTTCACTCAGTTTGTTTTTAATTTTCCAGTTTGAATGCAGCTCTTTTCTCATTCTACAAACCAGGGTGGAGGTTCTTTTCTTTTCTTCATCACTTCTATAAATGTCCCTGTTCCCAACAATCAAAAGTTTCATATCAACACACATTATACAACACAGCCTCTTTAGCATCACATCTGCAAACATATCATCATCGTGTCGGACAGAAACCTTGCATCTTCATCTTTCAACTTTTAATGTTTTTACATAAATGTACACTTCTACCCTCCTTTGTCATATGACACTGTCGTGCACAGATCTAGTATAGCTCATACCACTTTGCTAGTCAACACGTTTGTCAACCTTGAATATGACATGGCCAAAATAGGGAGGCCAGGATGAAAATATTTAAGTTTGTCTGTGGGTTTTATAATAACTATTTAACCAATGAAAAGTTGGTAAAATAGTTAATCTGAGCTTGTGACAAAATGATAACTACATTGGATCCATTGGAAGCAGATTCAATTTTCCACTTTCTGAAAAGTTATGTTTTTTAGTTTGTTGCAAAAACAAGGTTTCCATCTGACAGAGACAATATACTGTATAGATGTTGTCTACATCATGTCTGCTGTGTTCACTACATTATTTCACTTCTCTGTTGGACTTGTTTCCTCACAAGTATCTAAAAAAGAAATCACTCAGAACTCTATGATTTATATCCTCCTTAAATCTACCATGAATATTTCTAAATGATAAATTATTAACCTCTGTAGCAACAATACTTTTGGTGAGACAAGAAGTAGTTTGATAGTGATATATTTACTTCCTGTTGAAAACATGGCCAGCTGTGGAACCAAAAGTTACAATGCACATTTTTGAGCAGTGCTAACCGCTCCTATGTTTGACTTTGTGTTTAAGTGTAAAGGTCTTTACACACTGGGGGGCTTGACATATAAACGATCAGAAAAGGTGTTGGCGAATATTTCACACCAAACTATTCATATTATTCTGTAGTTAATGACTCATTCAAAAACATTTGCATCGATTTGTGCATGCATTTGTCACTGCATGGCGCTCTGTGTGGAAGTACTCTTGACACCCAAAAGAGCGAATTAATTGCATAAAAAAACAATACAGATGTGTAAGGAACATCCCAGATGTGTGATGCTGGTGGCACATGATGCTGATACCCATCTTGTTGACCCACACAACGTAATTCAGAGAAAAAAACTTTTATCATTTTGAAATAATGTGTACTGTCTATTCATATTTAGGGCGATGGAATTGTCAGAAATAGACTTTTAAATAGAGTTTAATAGATACTTTCAAGGAAATACAGCCCAGCTTGGTTCAGAAACCTATTTTGTCTACTGTACAGTAAGAATTACTTCCTGTCTAAAATGACTTGTGATGGGAAAATGGTCACACACGCACGCACACGCACACCCTAGTATAAACTCATCCTGGGTTCAATTACCTTTTGAAATGAATTCAGTTACTTTTTAATCAACTAAGCCCGTCTCACAGTGGAACCTCCAGTCGTTCAAACGTATAAACAGTGATGTCACAGTGTCCTGTACAGGATGATGTCATTAGAGAAGGGTCTGATATCGCCCCGCCCCCCACACACACACCCAAGCCAGTCTTTCAACTGCAATATCAAACTGCTGCATGTGTTTTAGAAAAGTGGGTGGAGGTGGAGTCAGTAATAGAGGAGGCATCGATCATACCTTTTAAAGATATAGGGTACACGGTCACAGATTTGCGTCAACACATGCGACACACACAGATACGTGGTCAGACCCATCACATGTTGTCATGCAGGTTGTGAGCAGTGCCAGTTCATGTTGGAGTCTTGGCTGACGGATAGAAAACGACAAGTAGGGTCGAACGCCTGGTCAAAGTTCACCACGATTGAACTCCACGCCTCAGACAAATGAGCAACAGGAAACTCCACTCCTTTGCTTCCATAGTAGAAGTGAACGGGATTCTGAAGGCTTCTAAGCCCATTTGCTCTTTAGAGTAACTGAAGCAAATTCACAGATAATTGATGCACGTATTCTGTCCTAGACTGACAAACAGCAGTAACGGTCATGATGATCAGTTTTCATTTCAATCTAAATGTAACTCCATGAATGCTACTAACAGACTCAAAACCTTTGGAGATAAAGTTTGGATTTTTTTGGGTTATTTGGGTTATTTTTTAACTGCTGCTTGTTGTGAGATAAACGGATGGAACCACTTTGTAACATGACATCAACAGAAGGCTGCTGTTGGTTTGGTATTTAAAGCAAAAAAGTATTAAGACTACTGGGTTCATTAGCAGGCATAGCAGGTCATAGACAGAGCCATACACAGACACAGTTCACTTGGAAGCAGGCAGGCTTCGTGACACGTTACAGTAGCTTAAAAAGCGGTCCTTGACTGCAAGCGATACGTCATGCATTGGGAGTATAGAAGGCTATACTTAAGGGATTAAACTGGCAGTAAAGATGGAGGCGTTTTAAGGGTGTTGAGATTTTCGACCGCGAGACAGTCAACCAATTCTCACTGGTGTGATTGAATCCAACCTCCATTTAAACTCCAATAGGCTCTGCATAACTGTAGTCCTTGGTTTCCAGAAGGTGGCATACCGTTAGCTATTATTTCCTGCTCCAATTCATTTTCCCATAGCTTCTTTTTGTGGGCTTTTATGCCTTTATTGATAGAATAGTAGACCGACAGGAAATGGGGAGAGAGACGGGGAGTGACATGCGGCAAAGGTCGCCCGGATCGGGAATCAAACCGGCGACGCCGCGGCAACCATGCCTATGTGGCGGTGCCTAAGTGGTATGCCCCTTGGTATGCGCCTTGCCACCGGAAGCCCCTTGGAAACACTTGTCAAGTGTTGTATGTGTTTTTGGTTAAAATCTGCAGCTGAGCCAATCAAACAAAGCTATATGGGAGAATGAACCGGAACAGAAAATAGCTATGCCACTGTCCTTCTGGCAACCTAGCACAGCAGTTATGCACAGAGCCAATTAATGGCCAATTCTCCCTATTTTGAACCAGAATCCTTCTAGTTCTGTTCTGTGAGGAAGTGTGCATGTGACATAACCCTTCCCAACAACGCAATCTGTCTTGAGAACATGCTATAAAAAGTGCTGGACATCTCTGCCAGGCTACCTGCATACATACGAACACGTCATACATAATATAGGTCACCCATGACGCGTTTTAGTCGAGACACAGAAGGCGTTGGGATGCGATATGTCAGGTTTTCATGTTCCCCCAACAGAAACATAGGATTCAGGTTAAAACATGGGTGAAGTCATCCTATAAACGGTCCTTCTATTTAACAGGTGTGTTCCTTCAAAATGCATAGGTGTGTGTGTGACACGCTGTGTCCGTCTATGTATGGCTCTGGTCAAAAAGGTCAAACAAGGCCATGGAAAGGTTATAAGGTCATGGGTCATCATGATAAGGTCATAATACTGGGTCAGGTCAATGCATGTGTCCCCAGGACTTTGACTTTCCTTTTCAAGTTTAAAAAAAGATTCACACACACGCGCAAACACACATAAATACCCTCCAGTGTTTCACATAATTTCACAATAAACCCCCCCTTCACACACGCACGCACGCACACACGCACACACACACACACACACACACACACACACACACACACACACACACACACACACACACACACACACACACACACACACACACACACACACACATGTCCTACTGCCTGTAGAATGAATATATATAAAATGAATATAATAATAACCAGTAATAACAACAGAGTAGATGATGGAGGTATGAATTAAGTGATTGATGGTTGTCCGCATGATGTCACAGATCACAGACATGGCCATATAAGGAAGTTATATATTGCTATAACAATATTGTCCGTTTTGAACTTCAGTGTCCTGCCTGAAAACAACCAATATAATTCTTTTTTTTACTTTATTGACAGCCATGTTCAGAGGCTTTAAAGGAGTAGTTCACCCCCAAAATGACTTTTTTCCTATTGATTACTCACGCCATGGAGACTTTAGTTCAATAATATTTCTTTGTATTTGTCGCATTCCTAAGACAAAAATGATTGAATGAAAAATGATTTTAGTAAATTTACCCCCATTGATTCCGGATGGGGACCCAAATACTTTTGGGTCCCCATCCGGAATCAATGGGGGTACATTTATTGTATTAAATTTTTTGTCTTAGGAATGCGACAAAAATGCAACAATATTATTGAACTCAAGTCTCCATGGCGTGAGTAATCAATAGGGGGAAAAAAAGTCATTTTGGGGGTGAACTACTCCTTTAACATAGGAGAAACAATTCAAACTTGTGTTTTTGGGGCAGGGCTGTTGACAAATCTATTTGTTTCATTTGTGATTAATCTGTAATGAATAAAATCACATTTAAATATATTTTTCTAAATCACTATTAATTGTGAATTTAATACTAGAAAGAAACCAATTACGGGAACACCACGTTGTTGCTAAACTCCAGTGTAAACTGTAAACAGATGCTGATGTCTGTGTAAAAAAACTATGCTCAAAGTGTAATATCTCACCTGCTCAAACAGGCTTTCTGTCTTAGCTCAGCAGTAGAAATTTAAGCTCTTGCATAGCAGACCCGGGTTTGAATCCCGGTTGGGACATACAGTACATCTTATGGATTCCAGTGGCTTTAGCACTCAGGATGTGACAGTGTAGTCTTGTGCAGGTCACTGAAGGGCCATGTCTCTGTTCTGTGAGATTTTCTTCATTGATTGTTTTTTTTTTAAACTACGGGTTTCCTCTTTTTCACCACAGACACACAACAACACACAGACAGACACACATACACACACAGAGACAGACAGACACACATACACACACAAGACAGACATAATATATACAAGATTTACAATATGAGTGTCCCCCTTCACCTGCAGATAGGGGGAGAGGCAATGACATAGCAGTTTGGTTTGGAACATGTCCATCCACTCAGTCAAGGTAGAAACTTGAGGGCAAGGTCCTGGGACGTGGTTCGGAACTCCCTAGAAGCAAGAAACTAGGAGCTTGGAATGCAACGCGTCCTTCAGTTCATTTCTATTAAGAGATGCACCCTTAGGAAGTAAGGATATTTGAGGGTACAGGGTAGGAGTTGGAACATTCCAGGAATTGATTGTGTCCTTCAGTGAGGACTTCAACTTGCTGTTGAAGGTAAGAGGACAAGAAATAGAATGGGTCCTCGGTGTAAGTTTATGTGGCATAAGATAGTCAAGGAGGAAATGCTTTAAATTGAACGTATGTTTTTAAATGTGGCAGGCAGAGAATGTAGGATGGTAGGATTTAGGATGTTTAGTGGAATTTGTCCCTAGCTTGAATAGGCACAACAATGGGAAATGTTCTCCAGAAATAGGATGTGTCCTGCTGCTGTCCAGTGTGACGCTACCATGAAAATACCCTGACCTAGAAGGTAAGTGGTAGGGAATTTGCGATGAAATGGCACGTGTCCTTAGACCAATGGAAGCTGGTCATTCCCTTCCCACGGCAGAGGAAACATTTATCCACACTTCAGTGTCAAGAGGGCTTCAAAAGAGCCCAGGAGGTAAAATGGGACATGTCCCATTAAAAATGTTTTAAAGAGGAGTGCCGCTAGTAGTAGAAGTAGAACACATCTAGGGAAACTCCAGTGAATGTCTCTTAAACCAGATGCAAGGGTTCTTTTTTAGTGGAATAAATGGAACCCATAAAACAAGGTGGACAGGCCTAGAAGGACAAATGGAATATACCCAAGCTGACCTTTTGTACAAGGTCCAAAGAAGTCCATAAGGGAATAAATTGAAGGGTCCATAAGGGAATAAATGGAATGTGCCCGTGACCAGAAGCGGGACCAGTCCTTTTTAGGGCGTTTATCAGGGTTAGGATTAGATCTGGCATCCAAGAAATGCTTAGATAACCTTAGACCAGTGGTTCTCAAAGTGGGGTCCGGGGACCCTCACAAATGGACCCTTACAGGTCTGTAACTGTGAGAGTGAACGAATGGAACCGAATGGACCCGCAAGGGTGCATTCGGTTCCATTCGTACACTCTCAGAGTCATAGGGGTCATTGAAATGTACGGTCAAGCTCAGGTTAAGCATTGGGGGTCCAGAGTTCAAGGTTAGACCAGTGGTGAGGGCAGTGGTTTGGTTTGCAGCACTGGAGACTGGTACTCAGGTGGCTGCTCGTCTTCACTGACCAGTCCGGGAAACTGGTGATCAGGTTCTTCGTCGTCTGTGAATAGTACCGGAGAGTGGCGTCCAGGTGGCTGTTCATCGTCTGTGACCAGTGCTGGAGAGTGGCGTTCAGGTTCATTATCTGTGACCAGTGCTGGAGAGTGGCGTTCACGTGGCTGTTCATCATCTGTGATCAGTACTGGATAGTGGCGTAACTGTTGTTCAGGTTCGTTATCTGTGTCCAGTGCTAGATAGTGGCGTGCAGGTGCGTCATCCGTGGTCAGTACTGGATAGTGGCGTTCAGGTGCGTCATCCGTGGTCAGTACTGGATAGTGGTGTTCAGGTTCATCATCCGTGGTCAGTGCTGGATAGTGGCGTTCAGGTTCGTCATCCGTGGTCAGTACTGGATAGTGGTGTTCAGGTTCGTCGTCTGCGATCAGTCCAGGAGACTGGTGTTCGGGTGGCTGCTCGTCATCTGTACTGGTCACAGTGGTGCTTTCTGCTGGGCTCTCATCCTGGACCAAGAAAGTAACGGAACGTTAATAACCATACCACACAACGTAATGTGTGTTCCTTCAACACTTCAGTGATTATTGTATCTTTGTACTGGAAGTGTCTTCTCTCAGTGAGCTGTCAAGGATGTCCACGATCACAACACCAGAGGTAGCTCCACAAATCATGTTCAACCCCGATTTAACACTATAAAAGGCTCTAATTCATACTCCAGCTATACCACCAACATGTGGAAAGCCCTCCGCGGGCCTTAAAAGAGTGCAAATCCCTAGCCTCCTTCAGAAACGGTCTGAAAAGTCACCTTCAGACGGCTGCTACTATTGACTTGTAAATAGACTAAGCCCCCATCTATGGTTTTTATCGCCCAGTTTTTTATTATCTTCTTTTCTGCTTTTATAATTGATGTTATCCTATGCAAAGTACTCTGTTCTATCCGTCTGTCTTTCAATGTTATGAGATATATAAAGTGGTTCCTGTGTAAATAAGCCGTAAAGCTTACTACGATCTCCTTTTAGTTGACCTTGTACCAGTGATTTGCGCTGTCATGAAACTGTACTCTTTTCTATTGCAAACTGCTAATAAACTCTTCAATCAATCAAAGCTAACAGTTTATGTGTGGACTCTGGAGTCATAGTGCCATCTACTGGCAACTTCTGTGTACTACTGCTGACATTTGCTGCCCAGATGTGATCTTGTGAATCTTCCCACTTTAACTGGGATGCCTCAGGGTGATGTGTGTGGATCCAGGACAGCAAAGTATCCCATAATGCATTTTACACCAACCACTGGCAACGGTGGAGGAGAACACTCCCATTTTGTTTTTGGAAATACTATTGTTGTTCCACAGAAAGCAAATTTCTTCTTCTTTTTCTGAGCTGAGAATTTGGTTGTGGAGATATGAGCTCCAGCTGTTGTGAGTGAAACTGGTCTCATGAACGTCAGAGAATGTTCTCCTCAAGTTAACCCGACAAGAACATTCTTCACAAGGACGTTAGACCGTTCTTTATGTTCTTGGCATTGTGAAAAGGCCTTTGAATACATACTAGTTCAGCAGTGTCCTATTTCAGAATCATATTATATAATGTGATTGGATAGTGTGGAAGCCCTATTGTATACTTGATGAATAGCCGTTCTGAAAGCTCACAACGCGTTGTATCGTGATGATTTGATTAATTATTAATGATCAAAATCAGTAAGTAACTAATAAGTAAAGCTGTCAAATAACTGTAGTGGGTAAAACATACAATATTTGCCGCTGAGATGTAGTGGAGTAAAAATATAAAGTATCAAGAAATGGAAAAACTTTAAAGTGAAAATACCTTGAAATTGTACCTCGAATTTGACCTTATGGAGAGAGCGGAACAAGCCTTTTGTATGGCCCATTCAGGTGTGTGTGTGTGTGTGTGTGTGTGTGTGTGTGTGTGTGTGTGTGTGTGTGTGTGTGTGTGTGTGTGTGTGTGTGTCTGTGTGTGTCTGTGTGTGAGCGTGCGTGCGTGCATTCTTACCGTCACCCATTCATGTGACAGAACCTCCTCAGCAGTGAAACGTGCATCCACGTTCACCTGCAGCATCTGACCAATCAGCATCTGAGGAGCAGGTCAGGGGTTAGTTGTAATGGTAGCTTGCTTCTAGAAGTTGCTCCAGTAGTTTGACATAATGCCTAAAGTAGGTCTGAGTCAGAGAGATGGCTGCATGACAAAAGATACTTCTCTTAGAGGTAATACGGTTACAAATCCACAGGAACCCTGCCACCCGGCCGTCACTCATACTGGTTTTAAACAACAAGTCCAGAATATTCCTGTGAAACTAAGTCTCAGTAGAGCACAAACTTATAATCCATACATTTTATATCTTCGCTGTCGGGTGTAAACCTCATATCTCCTGCTATTGCTGCTATTGGTCACCCTTTTACGTCTGTGGGTTTTACATGATTTTACAGTACCAATTTGACTAAATTGAATAACTCAACTGGATCCATCAGAACACAGGGACAGAGGTCAGTTGTGTACTGGGGCAGGGCTAAGGCTCAAAAGGTCAGGTTGTATGTACCTTGGCTGGCAGGCTGATGGTGTCCCAGTCAGGAGAAGGAAACTCCAACTTGCCTCTGAGGATCTGATCAAACAACTCCTCCTGGACATTATTCTCACTGAGGACATTAGAGGATGTATGTTAGTTAGTCAAGCATTTTAGAAGCTTTTAAAACATTTTACAACATTCTAGAATGATATAGAACATTGTAGAGATGTGTAGAACATTGATTTTATCTTTGAGTGATGTCTGACCTTCTGAATGGAGGGAAGCCACACAGCAGGATGTAGGTGATGATTCCTGCAGCCCAGATGTCTACCTTCAAGCCGTACCTGTAAACACAAACACGCATGCATACAAGCACGCATGCACAGTATTATTATTAATATCCTAAACATTAGCATCTCCCACCCCACTCATGTGTGTACTGGTTCTGTTTCACAAAGATTTTACTGGCACTAGACAGCACAATACTGAGACACACGACATCACTGTGTGTACTGTGCTGTACTGGTACCTGTAGAATCATTGTAAAATGGAACGGAAAGTACTGAGTGATGTTTTGTGTCTCAGTAGTTAGCTGATACCAGTACAGTCATTGTCTGCAGTTCCAATTTCTGTTATTGTAATATAATAACTATTGAAGCACAATTGGTAGACACTTTGGTGGAGATTCGGGTTGTGTACAGTAGTTGCCTTGCCGTGAAGTAATTTCACTAGAGTGAGAGACAGCCACCAGCGCAACACCAGAAGGAGCTCCACTGATCTTGTACCCCCTAAATTTGGCACAAACAAGGGGATGAATGCATTGTATATTCTATTCGTTATACCGAAATGTGGAACGCCCTAACACCAGCCATCAGACTTTGTGACACCCTCATTCAAAACCACACAAAGAGAGCAAATTGCAACAGGACCTATATAAGTCTTCTAGCTTGCCACCAGAGAGTGCTGTCAGCAAGTTGTACGTTACATCATGGAAAAGTAACTACACAACCCAAACCTCTAATAAACGTGTCATTGCGCTTTACCAATCAAGGCTCAAGTTGTTTTTTATTTTTACATCTTGTATACAGGTACATACAAGTAATTAATTTTTCTCTTCAGACATTGTAGCAGCATTACTAATAGTTATATAAGACAAACAATGATAACAATGCACAAACTAAATATAATAGCAGCAGTATACGAATGCTGTCAGTAGAGGGCAATGTCACTCCACACAAACTGTTAGCTCACTTGGGAGAAGACACTTTTTACACACTTTCTATAGCCTATTGCAGGGGTCTTCAACACCCCTGCAATAGGGACTGGGTCCTCAGAGTTACTACAGGGGGTCCTCCAAATCTTTGTGTGAAAGAAACTTTTTTTGTTATTTTTTTATATTAACCACTTGAACCCTAGTGTCCTTATTCTGATAAATGTAGCCAAAAATAGCAGATCTACAAGCTCACAACGGCCCGTGCTGCGAGGCGTTGAGGGCTTGTAGATCGGCTATTTTCGGCAAAGATGTTTGGTGTAGAGGGGAAAAAGAGGGCAGTACAGAGTGAAATGTCAAGTTATGTATTGACGATTCAAGTGGTTAAATATGTATCTGAAAACACAAATTGACATGAATCCAAAATACACTGATTGTGCTGTCAAACAATGAAACTATATGGAATCACTGAAAAGGCTGTGGGGGTCCCTGCTTCATCTCTCTCTCAACTAAGGGGTCCTTGGCCTGAAAACGTTGAAGACCCCTGGCCTATTTATAAGTATTAAACATGGATACTGTATATCTATACATACATTTTATAGACCATTGTGTCTCTATTATTCACTCTCCTTGAGGCGGTTCCAAATAGACCCTTATGGGTCTGTAACTCTGAGGTGCAAATGGACACCGTTATGGGGGTACTTGAAATTAAATGGTTTGAGAACCACTCTTTCAGAGTACTCTACTTACACTGTACCTGTAATAACTGCTGTGCTGCCTCTGGTGACTGCATTTCCCAGAATAAAGTTCTTTCTGTATATTAAAGGTCTATATATATCTAAGAAAAAAAGGTTGCGTGTCAACATTGGGTTTTCTCAGTGGAATGCTACACCCAAAATCCAGTATACTGTACATATCCAAAACAGGAATTTTAAAGATCCCCACAAGGTAGCACATCCCACATTTCAAATCAGTGGAGAACCCACATTCTCAAGTACTCACATTTCCATATATCTTATTGGCACACACCACACCAAAACGAACACTTGCGCGTTTCGGCTGATGAAGGCTCTTAGTCAAAACGTGTCCATCTGCAGTATACCAGTCTCTCCAATTTCTGTCTCTCTCCTTGTCTATCATTCTGTCTTTCTATAACATTATCTACCCTTATCTCAGTTTCTCTCTCTGACTCCCTTTCCCTCTCTCACTCTCCACGCATGCACACATGCACAGACACACAGTAGAGCTGTCACGATTATGACATTTTACATGACGATTAATTGTCGCTCAAATAATTGCGATTAACGGTTTAATTGTGTTTCTGTTGTTGAAAATGACATTTCTGTTTGGCTGGTAGATATGATATGATACATAACCTAAATATACAAAGAAATTACTGACATATTTGACAACTTTATACTTAAAAAAGAACATTGATAGTGGAAATAGCCGATCTACAAGCTCACAACGCGTCGCTATTTCCACTATTTTTGAATCTTTTTTTTAAATATATGAAACTTTTTCAACACGGAAACGATTATGACGATTCTGAAAAATAATCGCAATTATGTCAAATAATTATTAAATAATATTAGACGATTATGTAATAATTGTGACAGCCCTAACACACAGACAAACTCACCCAGTCTCTGCTATGATCTCAGGTGCTACATAAGTAGGAGTTCCACAGACGGTGTAGAGAGGACCTTCAACGACGGTGGCCAGACCAAAGTCTCCCAGCTTCAATGACTTGGTACTGTCTGGATACTCGCACACCTGTTAACACACAGCACAACAAAGTGAACACATACATGTATTAAACACACACCTAAAACACAACACACGAAACACACTGGTGCTGATGTCTTGAGGCCACGTTTAGTCATTAACGGTCTCTAGAGAAAACGGCGAAGTTTCGCTGCATCTCCTCCGTTTTTGCTGTTCACATGGAGACGCGAGGCGGAGCATACTTCAAAGATCTCAACTCTGGAAGGTTGGATTCACTTTGTTGCATTTTCAATCCCCTAAAACGCTGTTGTCGTCTAAACAGACGGCACATCTGACATTTTAGTTGCCGTTTACTATAGAAAACGGCCTCGTCTAAACTGCACTTGAGAGAGAGAGAGAGTGCATGTGTCTACTGTCTACCCGCTATTAGGACGTTGTCGTTTGACCACAGTATGTATGCATTAGCCTAGAGAAAAAACGCACGCCGTCTAAGCGCATAGGAAGATTTGAATAATGTTGGTCGAGACGAACTTCATCCAAATTTTTCTGCGTGCGCTCAGCGTGAAATTGGGCGTTTTTTTTGCCGTATCGCGCTAGACGGGCTGCACGCAATTCTCCTTTGGAAATGAATGGGACAACACACAACACACACGCAAAACACGAGCCCAGTGTGAATGAGCCTTTAGAAATGCGTAGACTGCTATATCTGTTTTAAATGCTGACCCTGCAGTTCTCCTGCCGAGCAGATTCTGGTAAAAATGATTGCATAATGATTAATAAATAATACATAATTAATGAGGAAAATATTAATTTGGGTGTCTCTTATTCCCATTCTATAAAGTCCAAATCCACCAGCTTTCTAGTTTCTCTGCTGTCATGTCCGTCTACACCAGGAGAGGCTCATTCACTTTTTCTCTGCCATTTTAAACATAGCTGTAGTAAGCAGCTGCCAAATTGTCCTTACCTTTTAACGTGGGCACGCGCACGCATCGTGCACAATCTGTGCGCGACTCATCTAGTAGACGTGTAGACTCGGTGACAAGCTTTCGAATACAAAAATCAAACCTCGTTCGAAGTGGAGCGGTGAATTTAAGCAGTTCCAGGTCTATGTTTTAGATTCTATGTGTTCTAGATATCTGAATTCTGTGTCTTAGATCTATATAACGCAGTATGTTGCAGTATCCCATCAGCCTCCATGCATCCGGGCGGAGGGGAACTCAATTCGATAGGTACCGAAATGTTGTGTAACTGCTGTGCACACGTGTGTGTGTGTGTGTGTGTGTGTGTGTGTGTGTGTGTGTGTGTGTGTGTGTGTGTGTGTGTGTGTGTGTGTGTGTGTGTGTTGTTTGTGTGTGTGTGTGTATTAGAGCTGGGATACCCGACCGAAATCCGACGGGACCCGACAAGCCCGACGGGCTCGGGCTCGGGTCGGACGCATTTTCACAATTAATTGTCGGACGTCGATTCGGGTCGGACATAATTTTGATTCATAGAAAATAAAGTGTAAAACGATACAACTAACGTCTCTGACAAGCGGAGCACACACTGGACGCGAACGGCTGCGCAGCGTCGCGTCGCGGTATCGACGCACATGAAGTGCTGCACGGTAACCCCAACTGGATGCGGCGCGCTGCCACACAGCACATCCATTTCCCCGGTGGGGAGAACCATGGGAGAACATGTTCAACGCGCGGCAACGCTGGAAAAATAGAACAGTGGCGTATCGGCGCGGCAGGCGAGGCGCCAGAGCCGCGACTGCGCGCGTCTGACGCCGCCGGTGTGGGTCAGTTCATTGAAAATAATGGGGCCGTATGTTTTGACGCGGCGCCTCCGCGCCGCCTCCGCGTCCAGTGTGTGTTCCCCCACACGTCTCTGTGTGTGCTATTTCCTTGTCTTTCTGGTGCACTGCACGTGGCTACGCTCAGTGCGTTGTCTTGACAACCATGCACACATGTTCATGGGGAAAAGGAAGTGGGAGACGGAGTGTCATATGTGACAGAGAACAAACAAACAAACAAACAGATACACGAGAAGAAAAAGCGAATGAGTGAGAGATAATGTTGCCGCCAGCCGAGATAAAAGTTAACTTGTCTACGGTAAAGTTTAAAGCAATTGAAAACGAAAGAGGGAAATCAGCGCCGCGGTATGGACGCATTTCAACGTAGTTGTCAACGCAGACATAATTAAAAAGTCCGATGTTGAATGTAGCCTTAGCCTAAAACCCATAAACCATAATGGTTGGATTAATAATAGTTTTTGATTAAGAAAGACGGCCAACTGGCCGTGGACTGGCCGTTTGTGGACGCTGGATATTAAAAGCAGATGTCAGATTCGTCTATGCTGGTAAGACTGAATACATTTTGATATTGATTGAACATGTGGAAAAGGTTTGTGTGTGAATACTTTATTAACAGTTTGTAAAAGAGGATTTTAAGTGTGTGACTGCAGCGAGTCACTGACTGCAGTCAGACAAGAGTCACCAGACGCACAAGTAGGCTACGTTAGATTATTAAATAATAGGCTATAGCCTATTATTTAATAATCTAACGTAGCCTACTTGTGTAATTATTTAAAACACTTTCACAAGCCACAATGTGGCTTAATATTATTAAGGGTAACAAACAGGCACGCTGCATGCACTCACTGCACATTATAACACGTTTGCTAGTGAGTGTAAATCAGTGGCTTCCTCAAAGAAAAAGAAACGAGGCGAAAAAGCGTTGAAAACATAAGGTTCGGGCCTCGGCTCGGGTCGGACGCTTTTTCATGATTAATGCTCGGACGTCGACTCGGGTCGGACAGAAAACTGTCGGACACAGGTTCGGGTCGGACAGAAAAAATGGGCCCGATCCCAGCTGTGTATGTGTGTGTGGGTGGTAAAATCGCGCATGTGCAGATCCTCTTCAAACTTGACTGGACAGACTCGTACTAGTGAGGACAGACACACTCGTACTAGTGAGGACAGACACACATTACTGCCTATAGCGGAGCTGCTGTGTTACACACACCGCTCCAAAAACCCCATTGAAAAAGACATATCCGTTGCCACGCTGTATCTCTGCTTATCAGCCAGTGTTTACATGAAAAAGCATTGAAAAAAGCCAACTGTGCGCTATGGTAACACGTGGACACGTTCGCGCACAAAACGCACAATATGTGCGGGGATCATAATCCAGGCGTGTAGAGACTGGATCAAAGTTTCCAAACGCAAGAATCCGATTGAAAAACGAGCGTTCCATCGCCCAGTAGCTTCCACTTCTGTTACACAGTAAACCAATGGAGGCGGGACTATGGCCCAGGCTCAGACTGGATACGGAAAGCTGGATCCGGTCCAGACCGGAAATGACCGGATACAGTTAGGGGGGCGGGCCTAAAGAGCCAGAATCAGCGAAAATCTGCGCTAATACTTTTAATCCTTTCATAATGATTAAAGCTAATTAAACTTTGCGGGCTCTACGGGCATGGCAGCGCGGTACAGCGGGAAATCTACGGTCTCTGCGGGGATCGCGAGGTATGAGTTAAGGCAGTGTGTAATGCCCAGGAGGCACAGCAGCGTAACCTCATTGATTATTTAACTCTACATCCCCGCCGCCAGGATCGAACATGATCTAACGTTAATTAATGTTCTGTGTTCTTCTACTCATCCCAACGTTTGGCTAGCACACACACACAGGTTCATAGCCTACAGAGATTTTGTGTGGAGTACAAAGCAGCCATCCTCCCACCATCGAGATCTTATGTAAGACACACCTTTACGCCCTGGCTTTTAATTCCATTTGAGTGTTTTGTGTGGTTTTCGTTTGGTTTATTGTTTCACTGTCTATCGCGGCTGCGTCCTTTTTGTCAGTGATGTGTCTTCTGCGGTTTTTAGTTTTCTTATTCCTTATTGCACTGCATGTTTGTTGTAGTTCTCTGTATTTTAGCCTTATAGTGTATTTAGCCTTGATTCTCTGTAGAGCACTTTGTAAACTTTGTTTTTAAAATGTGCTACTGTATATAAATAAAGTGGATTGGATTGGATTGGATAAATCCCTAATCCAAAGCTCCATCAGAGCTTTTCCCACAGGTGATCATCATAAAAAATATTTTCAGGTTGGGGATCAAAATTTACATCTGCTTAATTTCCTCCTCTTTCATCCCTAAACAAGCTCAGTGAGATTTAAATATGTTTGTCAGGTGCGTCCAATTGGTTTGCAAATGAAGAGTGGGATGAGTTTCACTACTGTGGTCGGGAAAGCAGTAATGCTCGAAAATAGATGATTCCATGTAATTTGGGCCCTACACTGTATGAAATTATTAATAACTCATGTCCATGCAGGTGCAAATTGGTGCATCTCTAAAACAGTGGTTCTTCAATTTTGCTACTAACTACACAGTATATAAAATACATTTTTGTTTTAGCAGTGTTTACCAGTAGATTCTCTGGCTTGATGTCTCTGTGTACTATCTTCATGCGGTGCAGGTACTTGACGGCTCCTGCCAGGTTGTACACCATGGCACTGGCATCTCGCTCTGTGTACTTAGTGGAGGAGGTGATGGCATCGAACAGATCTCCACCCTACAGAGAGATAGAGAGAAGGAAGAGAGAGAGAAGGAAGAGAGAGAGAGAGAGAGAGAGAGAGAGAGGGAGGGAGAGACTTATGAAATAAAATGACTTCTGTAAAATGTTTTAATTGAATATATATTCATGTATCTTTTTAAGTGTATATCTACATTTTCTGTGTATCCTCTCCATCATGTACCATCTCGAAAAATAAATAAAAACATTCATAACTTTGTACCTAAACTTAATTATTCTGTTTGTTTGGCTTTGTTTTTTATTCCTCACAACTGCTTTTTGTGAAATAGTAACAAAATACCTTTTCAGCCATGCTTAAATTGGTCTAAGTAAATCTCATACTGTTCAAAGAGGATCAAAGTAAACTGATCTAAATCTAATTACTAATCTAATCTAAATAAAATAATCTCTAACCTAACCATTTATACCTAAACTTTTGGTAGGGTTAAAATGGCTGTCTTTAGACATAAGGTCAGAGGTGCTCCATGACTAGTAACAGATGTTTAAACTAGACCAGTAGTTCTCAAAGTCGGGTCCAGGGACCCTCAAGTTTCCTTGAGGACTGTAACTGGACAAATAGAACCACACACTGTTTGGAACCACACGCTGTTTGGAACCACTGAACTAGACATGATGGTACCTGAACCAGAGGAGTGGGTTTAAACTAGACATTATAACATTTGTAGCTTGCATGTCATGTTCCTTATGCTTCACTGATTTGACAGAGTTTGCCCACGAGGGGGCGCTTCGAAACATGTTTGGCACACAGAGGTGGAAGGCGAGAGACACCACAGAATAAGGGAGCCCCAAATGCAGATTACTCTTATGCTATCAGTGTTTGGAGAAAGTTTAATAAAGCTGTACTGAACTGTACTGATGGCACAGTACCTTGACCAGATGAGTGGGCTTAAACTAGACATGATGACAACTTGACCAGGGTTTAAACTAGACATGATGGAACGTTGACTCACTCTCCACGCTGAAGCCACTTGATGCTGTCTATCACAGTGCCCTGCGGTTTATCACTGAGGATGGTTATCTTACCCATCATTGCATGTTATATGAAAAAGTGGGTTGGCCTTCTCTCGCAGTTCGTAGAGAGCAACATTGTATTTATTTATTTATAAGGCCTTGTGTGGTAAGCTTCCTTTAAACCTATCCTCGCTTTTAGTCACTGGAAATTCAACATGTGCACAGGCACACATTAGATTTACCTGCCCATGTATGAACAGTGAGCAAGGAAAGACTGCCTTCATGTATTATGCCCCACACAAATGGTACTGTATATACATCAGGGCTCACTGAAACTGGTTCAATTTGTTTCAATAGAGACATTTAAAGTGCTTCTTGAGGGCACACTAAATAGTGACCTGTACCTGCTTCGTGTAACATCTATATTTTTGCATCTGTAACGTTGTACTGTGATTTGATTGCTTATTGTTTATTGTGTTGTGTTACTTTTCATTGCTTGTATTGTGTTTTATATGCTGTGATCAGGGCGTCCTTGAAAAAGAGAGCTTGCTCTCAATGGGCTCCCCTGAATAAATAAAGGAAAAAGACAAAGAGACCAACTGAGAGAGTTTAACCCATTTAGAACGGGTACACATTTTGTGTATCATTATTTTATGCTTTAACTATTGAAAAATAGCAGATATACAAGCTCACAGCGCGGCACCGAGTGCCGCGCTGCGAGCTCGTAGATCTGCTATTTTTGAAAAGTCGTGAACATTAGAATTTTGACGCGATTCTATAAGTGTCTTTTGAATCCTTCTAATTCTAGGCCTAAAGCCAGACATGAATGATGGTACCTTGACCAGCTCCATGACCAGGAACAGCTGAGTGGGCGTGTCATCCACCTCGATGAGCTGAATGATGCTGGGATGTCTGACCCGCCGCAACACGGCTACCTCGTTCTCTATTAGATGCTCCTGTTACACAACACACACACAGGAATATAGATTAATTCTAAGAACTGAATGCTTAGAGGACAGTGTGTACTGTGTACCCCAACAGTGATAGATCTAGTAATAATATTGTAAGTAGAAGAGATAACAGTATTAGTTGCAGTAACACTAGTAGTAATAGCAACAGTGGTAGCAATGTTACAGTGAATTTTGAAAATCCCTGTCAGGTTAAAGTATTTGCAAATTCCTGAATAGTATAGATAGTAGTATATACAGTAGATAGTAGTAGAGATAGTAGTACAGGTAGTAGTAGTAGTAGTTGTGTACCTTTCCACAGCAGCGAGCTTTGTCTATGATCTTCAGAGCGTACTCATGACCTGTCGACCTGTCAATCAAAAACATTGAACACACATGAAACCTTCAGGTGTGTTTGCGTGTGTGTGTGTATATGTTTTGTGTGTGTGTGTGTGTGTGTGTGTGTGTGTGTGTGCGTGTGTGTGTGTGTGTGTGTGTGTGTGTGTGTGTGTGTAAATACTGTACCTCTCTACGCACTCCTTGACCACAGCAAAGTTTCCATCTCCGATGACCTTGCCAACCTTGTACTTGTCATTGATAGTTGAGGACGACACACACCTGTTACCGTTTACTGGAGAGACACACACACACACACACACACACACACACACACAATACAGTGTTACAGACCGTTGTATGACAGACATTGCATGATTCACGGTGTAAAATACAGATACAGTACCAAGGATGGGACCAGGGCAGGAATTTCGGGGAGGCCATGAAGGACATGGCCGTTGTTGCCCCTCAGTTTGGCCTTGTGCCCCTCCAAAAATAATAATAATAATAATAATAAAACTTTATTTGTATAGCACCTTTCATGACATGAAATGCAGCTCAAAGTGCTTTACAGAGCATAAAATGAAGCACACGTGCTTAACAGAGAAAAAGTAAAATAGAAATAAAAAATACATAAAAAAGAGATAAGTAAAATGATTACAATAAAGCAAGAAAAAATAAAAGCATAGAACATTGAAGAACAATTTCAGAGCCGTGCGGACGTCAATAGCAGCATAGGGATTAAAAAATTTAGCTAAAAGCAAGAGTAAAGAAATAGGTCTTGAGCTGTGCTTTAAAGCTATCCACCGAGGCTGCCTGTCTTAGGTGTAGTGGTAGTTTATTCCAAGCTGTCGGTCCATAGAAGCAGAAAGCTGCTTCACCATATTTTTTATATGTCATTGTTGGCACCTCAAGTAGGTCTGCACTAGAGGACCTGAGTGGGCGGGTTGGAACATATCTATGCAGGCAGTTATAGAGGTACGAAGGTGCCAGACCATTTAGAGCTTTATAAACAAGTAAAAGAATTTTAAAATCAATCCTAAAAACAACCGGGAGCCAGTGTAGCGACGCTAAAACTGGAGTAATATGTTCTCTTATCTTAGTTTTTGTTAAAACTCTGGCTGCTGCATTTTGAACAAGTTGTAATCTGTCAGTTGTTTTCTTTGGCAGACCAGAGAGAAGTGCGTTGCAGTAATCAAGCCGAGAGAAAACAAAAGCGTGGATCAGCGTTTTTGCATCGTTCAGCGACAGATAGGCTCTAATTCGCGCAATATTTCTAAGGTGAAAGAAGGCAATCTTCGTGACATGATTAATGTGTGTATTAAAATTTAATTCAGCATCAATGATCACCCCCAGGTTCTTAACAGAGGTGTTATTTTCTTTAGCCAGGTTACCAAGTCTATTTATTATTGATTCTCTCTGGGCAGTAGAACCTATTATGAGAACTTCTGTCTTGTCCTCATTTAGCTTGAGAAAGTTCTCACTCATCCAGCATTTTATGCTGGACACGCACGTCAGCAATGGGTCTAGAGCACAGGGGTCGTCCGTAGCCACCGAAAGGTACAACTGGGTGTCATCAGCATAGAAATGGAAATTCACACCGTGAGCGGAAATAAGTTCTCCCAGCGGCAGTATATAGAGGGAGAATAATAAAGGACCAAGAATCGAGCCCTGTGGAATACCAGAGCAGATGTTGTGTTTGTTTGACTCGAAGTCAGCTAGATTAACAGAGTAGCTTCTGCCTGTCAGATAAGAGCAAAACCAGGACAGAGCTGTACCTGACAGTCCTACCCAGTGTTCGAGACGTTGTATTAGAATTGTATGGTCAATTGTGTCAAAAGCCGCCGATTGGTCCAGCAGTAGGAGAACGGACACATCTTTGTTATCAGCAGCCACCCTAAGATCATTAATAACTTTTAAAAGTGCAGTTTCTGTGC
>NC_137821.1:35528886-35616386 GCF_963921795.1 Nannobrachium achirus | reverse complement strand
ATGTCATGTCACGATTATTGAGACCAAAGACATTTGAGATTTACGATATTATCGCGATAATCAAAATATGCCCAACATCCATTATCCTAGCTGGGGCGGAACATTTGCCCAAAACAAGGAACAAGCCGATCTACAAGCTCGTGAGCTTGTAGATCGGCTATTTTTTTGGCAAAGAGATTTGGTAGAGAGTGAAAAAAAGAGTAAGTATTTGCAGGTCTTTTTACTTTTACCAATTACAGAGGGTTTAAACGGTAGCGGATATCAGCAAATAGAAAAGGTGAATTGATCCCTGTGCATGGATTCAAATCTCCACGACATGATTATCGCAAGTGTTTTTTATCACAATAAACGATAATAACGATTTATTGTCCCATCCCTATACCTGACGGCCTTGCGTGGCTTGACGCCGCTGCGGATCACCGTCACCAGCTTGGGCTTGATGAAGTCCTTGTTCTCCCGCGCCTCGCTGCGCTCCCTGGAGCCCGCGGGGCCGCTGGCGGCGGGGATGGAGACCGCGGCGGCGGCGGCAGGGGTGCTGTTCCCTGTGCCGGAGGAGGAGGTGCTGCTGGTCCCCGCGGCGACCCCGGGCCGCCAGCTGGGCGGCGACGCACTGTTGTAGTCCACCTTACGGTAGGGCTCGTTGGACGCACACACGTAGCTCTCACCTGGAGGAGGAGGGAGAGGAGAGAAGATGGAGGGATTGTTCAGTCGTGTCCCTGTATATGCAAAGTTATGATTTGTTTTATGTTATACGTATGCTTTGGCAATGTAAGACATATTTTATCATGCTAATAAAGCTTTTGAAATTGAAACATGTTTTGAGAGAGAGTATTGTTGTCTGCAACTTAACAGGGAAGCACAGTCCTGATCATTCATTAATTTCTGCATACACAGCTTGTCAAAAAGAAGAAAACAAAAGAAATGGAAAAAAGATTTATACCGTTGGAATGTCATTTTACCGCTCCGTTTTTACTACAGACATCCTTAGGAACAAGTCAGTACCTTCACATTTGCGATACGATGTTAGAAAATAGGTGAAAATGTCCTTTATTTGCCCCACACCCCAAATTCGGGATGGTAACGCTCTGTGACTGAGTCCTGGAGCTCCAGGAATGGGGGCGGGGGGGATACACAGATGTGGTTGACACTTTACATGACCGTGCGCGTGCGCGCGCGCGCACACACACACACACACACACACACACACACTTCGGTTGCTTATTTGAATATGTGAGTGATGACATCTTCTCCACTCTGCACATGCAAATAGCAATAACGACCTTTTGCGTCTTTAAAAGGCTTTGTGTGTGTGTGTGTGTGTGTGTTTCTGTGCATGGTGTGTACAGTATGTGTGTGTGTTTGAGTTTAAATATGCATGTTTGACCTGATAATGTCAGCAGTCAGCCAGACAGGGAGGTGACACTGAGGTGACAGGTGAAACTAGTTTTACTGGTGGAACAAATTGCTCTGACAGCCCGTCTGCCACCGTGCTTCGTCATGAACGGAGCCCTCTGATTGGCCAAGGCCCCCTAACGACCACCCTGGCCGGTCCAATGGCAAGACCATGAAATATTCAGACCACAAATGGAGGGCAATGCTTCAGCCATTTGAATAATTGATCACGAAATTATGTTTTATCTGTGTTTGGTTTACTGGGGCTGTCAAACATGAACACGGTGCATGATGTTAAGTGTCTGGTTCTCAACGTGGGGTCTGAGGACCACCCCCAGGCGTCCTTGAGGTTGTTCCAGGGGAGCCCTAGCAAAATGTTTAATAGTTGGTAAGCAAATGTACCCATATGGGTCCCTTTGGTTTCATTTCTCCACTCTCTGAGTTAAATTAACACAGAGGATTTTATGGTGTAGATTGCGGTCCCTGAGGGAGGACAAAAGAACATATGAAATGGGGGTCCATTCTGCCCTAAAAAAGGCAGAGTGCAGTAACTACGTTTTTGGACACACCGACTTATTTGTGTCGCCCAAAGGTCAAATTAGCCTTCATGATATTGGGGGATGAAGAATTAGCTCAAGAACAGATATACAATCAGTGTAATATCACTTTTATGCCTTTATCTCATTTGGCTGATCAGCTGTAAAACACTTTTAAACACATTTCTTGTGAAATTCTTGTACGTAGTTACTGCACTCTGCCGTTGTAGGGCAGCATAGCTTAACCACTTAAACCCTCTGGACTTAATACTTTAAACTGGACCTCAGTTGGCTCTGTTCTTAGAACGCTTTTTTCCATCCACCAAATATCTTTGCCAAAAATGGCTGATCTACAAGCTCACAGTCACAATGCTCACACAAGCTCACAGAATATAGATGCTGGGATTCAAGGGGCTAATGCAAATCAAACTGTGGGTCCTTGAAATTAGAAAGACTGAGAATCACTGATGTTACAAGACGACAGAAGGTTAAGCCTGCCTGATTTACACTCACACAAGATGGATGGTGCCACTTTCCAACAAGACCTGGTTTTAAGCTAGTTAGCTTCAAAATCTGAGTAATTATTCGGTGTTAAGAGGGAACATGAAATTATGGATAATGGATGGGGATTTAACTATCCTGAATTAAAGCTGCAATCCATGCATTTTACAGTATATACGATCCTGAGATTCTAACCTGCATCAAGCACCAAGCATCTAGCACACATCCCATACAGATCAATCCCTGCTTGGCCAGGGGAGATGTTTGGTGCTTCAGGCAGCACTACTTGTAGGTGTTCTACCCGACACCATGGTACATAAATGTCTCAATGGAGGAGTAGGGAGAACACCTCCAACCACTGCACATGTACAAGTTCCTCCAAGTACTGTACAAAAGTTCCTGACTGCAATAAAAAAAAGAAAAAAGGGAGAAAGGAGGCTAAATTTAACTTAATGTGACCTGTAAGGATCTGCTATTTTTGAAAAAGTCGTGAAAATGTGTGCAAATATTTGAATATATGTATTTTTAAAGCGAACGTTTGTAACTCAAATTTTGCTTCTGGGTGTTCCCTGGAACTAAATATTTTGAGATGGGGGTCCGTGGCCAAATACATATTTACAATACATTTTGGGGGTCCTTCACATGAAAAGGTTTGAGAACCACTGACATGGTAGTCTCTCAAGAACAGACTAACTGAGCCAGTTAGTCGGAAAAAGGACCTTTTCTTTGACGATGGCTGGCCAGATTGCTGACAGAAACATAGGTTTTTCAAAAAACCTTAGAAGAATTCAAAAGACACTTATAGAATCGGGTCAAAAATCAAATTTTCACGATTCGCAGCGCGGCACCCAGTGCCGCGCTGTGAGCTTGTAGATCTGCTATTTTTCAATAGTTAAAGCATAAAATAATAATACACTATATTGACTATAATGTGTACCCGTTCTAAATGGGTTAATAATGGACAGCTGCATAATTATCATGTGACAGCTTCCAGGTATTAATGCACTAATTAAGACATGCACCTTTAAGAGACGATGAGCCAATCACACACGTACAGTAGCACTACTGTAAAGCCGACTTCCTGTTTTACCTTATAAGGATGAGAACACCTCAACGTACAGTTCTCTGTCTGCAGCGTGTACGCATGTGCATGCATGCACGACTTGCGCGCGCACACACACGCACACCATTCACCTCTCCTCGCATCCTCCATTCATCGTACACGTGCCAGGCGTGCACGTCTCTCCCATGAGCACGTGCACACACTTTCCATCTTTATCTCTGTCCATCATTTTAATCCTTAATCTCACTCACCTGTGTTCTCTCTCTCTCCATCTGTCTCTAGGTCTCTCTACACTGCAGAGTAAAGCCCCTATCATAGTAGGCACCGCGGTGATAAGCTATCCACCGCGGTGTAGTCTTCTTAAGTCATAAAACTACAACATTGCGTCATTACTCGCGGTAAAGAGCTTTCCACGGCGAACCCCGACACATCTCTCTGTTTTTACTTTCAGACAGATCTATCCATCACCCCGTTCACTGATTGGTCGATCTAGACCAGTCAGTCAGTGATAGGACTTCACCGTGACTGACTATGATGGCCTCCACTTATTTTCTCACTTTAGGTGGATAGCTTTACACCTAAAATTTGCAGTGAATAGCTCTTCACCTTGGACTCTGATAGAGGCTTAAGTCTGACTGACGGCATGCCATGCTCAGTAGTACATAGGTAGTGTGGAGTCTGTGGACGTGTTTGTCATGGACTTTCCTGGCTTTCTGACTGCAACACTGTCTGTTCCCGTCTGTACACAGAGAAATGTTGTGCCTTTCATTCACGTACGCAGTCACGCACGTGCACATGCACGCGCACACGCGAACATACACACACACACACACACACACACACACACACACACACACACACACACACACACACACACACACACACACACACACACACACACACACACACACACACACACACACACACACACACACACACACACACACACACACACACACACACACACACACCCTCCTTTCTCTTACACCATTACTTCTTTCAGAGTAATGGTTTCCTAGCAGTAAAATAAGCATTAGCCGGCATTAAGGGGGTTGGGTCAGGCCATGAGATTGATTGTAGATATTCCATGTTCTCTACTGTTGCATGACACTGTCACATGACAACGTATAAAATAGGGCATTTATGCACCAAAGAGACCATACTGTATATTATGCCCGACAGGAACGACACGCACTCATCCCAAATGAATGCGATAAGAGAAATATAGACAGAAAAAGACAGATAAAGAGAGATTCATGGACAGAGAGAGAAAGTCATTAGTGAGTTCCAGTAACAGTGATGCTGCTTTCTCTCTCTCTCTCTCTCTCTCTCTCTCTCTCAGTATAGGTCTCTACAGCTTCCCATCACTAACACAGACATGCATTAGCAAGCATTACAGCCAATCACACGCTAATACACCTGTGATGTCACTGACGCTGGTACTGTGTCTCTGGCTAAAATGTCTGTAGACAAGAGAAGACCCAGTGCAACATGTAACCAGTACAATCAGAGCTGAACAATAAACCACAGTTTTCTACTGTTGTCCTGGGAGTTTCCCAGTACAACCACAGTCTTGTACTGTTGCAGTGATGTTACTAGGTTTTCAATGTAATGGGTCCCGGGACCCACAGGTGGTCATTCAAATGGGTCCCAGAAAAGTTTTATGAGTCCTCAATATAAAGTTTACGCGCGCAAGATGACGTCGGACGTCGGTGGAATCAAAACATTGACGTTTCTATCGCCTGTTTAAGACTTTCTACGTGGATTTTATTTGTGTTAACGTAGGGTAAAGTAGGATGCTTTCACCCATGAACAATGGTGGTGTCTGTGGAAAAAAAACAATATTTTACCGCAACGCTGTAAATTATTTTAACATGGACTCCAATGGAGGCGCATCCCCGGGACCCCAGGACCATGACATGAATGAGTCCCTGGGTGACTTGAATGAGTTTTTGATGCGGGATGCGCACGTAATGACATCACTGCTGTTGTATTGGGAGCTGACCAGTACAACCACAGGTTTCTACTGTCATCATACTGGGAGCTGACCAGTACAACCACAGTCTTGTACTGTTGTATTGGGAGCTGACCAGCACAACCCCAGTGTTGCCATTTAACAATGGGAGCTGACCAGTACAACCACAGTCTTCTCCTGTTGTACTGGGAGCTGACCACCAGTACAACCACAGTCTTCTGTTGTACTGGGAGCTGACCAGTACAACCACAGTCTTCTCCTGTTGTACTGGGAGCTGACCACCAGTGCAACCACAGTCTTGTACTGTCGTACTGGGAGCCACGGTCTTGCCATTTAACACTGGGAGCTTGGACACTGGGATTTAGCCAGTATTACCATAGTCTTCTATTGGTGAGAGCTGTTTCATACGAGATGCCTTGCTCGAGGCAAGGGCATGTTGAAGTTTTGAGGTGTGTGTATTGAGCGAACACTAGATGGGGAGATGGACTGTGTGTGTGTGTGTGTGTGTGTGTGTGTGTGTGTGTGTGTGTGTGTGTGTGTGTGTGTGTGTGTGTGTGTGTGTGTGTGTGTGTGTGTATGTGCATTACCTTCCAGCAGCTCGTCCATGCCGGTGATCTTGCGGGAGCCGTCCAGGGTGTAGATGTTCCGGACGCCCTGCGGGAGGTGCAGGTTGTCGGCCAGCGAGCGCGTCAGCTCCGCCAGCAGGGCGTCGTAGGAGCGCAGGCGGTCGCTGGACACGGCGAACAGCAGGCCCTTGAAGTAGCGGTCGCCGTTGCGGTAGAAGCGCACCTTCTTGGCGCGCCGCTCCGAGGTGAGCGTCTGCAGGGTGCGCGTGCGGTAGTAGCTGCAGTTGGCGCTGTGGGCGGGGCTGGGGACCAGGCTGCTCCCCCGGGAGCCGGGCCCGGAAGCCGACCCGTCCCGTTTGGAGCGCGCGGAGCGGCCGCGGCGCACGCGGTCCCGCTCGTCAAAGTGCTCCAGTTCGATGCTCTTGTTGGTCAGAGACATGGCTGGGCTGGTCACAGAGCTTTTAAATGTGTTCTGTTTTTACTCCCGTTTACACTCAACGTTCACAGACCTCCGCAGACCCGTGCGTTCATGACCGCTGTTCCTGCATGAAAACTCTGTCCTCTGGGGGGCGATGTGGGGAAAAAATCTACGATCCAACACCGCTCAGTGACAATTACAAAATTTCACAGCCAGTGTGAAGGAAGTGGTGCCTCACATCCACGTGTGGCAAATACTGCAAATTAAAGATCTGTCTCTCCCTCTCTCTTAAATTAGTGTAATTAGTTGCAGCTTTATGCTGCAATCAGTTGCAGCTGCTTATGCTGCACTCGTACATACATACAAACACACAAAGTCAGATGTAGAAGTGGCTAGGAACCGCTTAAAGATAAAACATGTAGCCAGTATCTGTAGCTATTACCAGTGGGCTGTCGGCAATAATTAATGTTATTAATGTTGTTAATGGCTTTCCTCTTCCTCTTCATTAAGCAGGATTATATGCGTCTGGTGCATAGACTGACCCAGCAGTTACGTTAATCGGACATGAAGGCTCAGTAGGTGGTCCAGGTTTGTCGCCTCCCTCCTCCTCCTCTCTTCCCTTTCTATCTCTCCTCCTGCTGCTTCACCGGCCGTGTGGGACTGATGGTGGCTGCTGTGTCTTTATCCACCCGCATGGCTGGGTTTGTCGGTTGGATTTTCTTTTATTTCTTCTCCGTTTTACAATGGAGGTCCCTCAGGTCCTGAGAAAAGGGGGGGGGGGGGCATTTACCATTCACCTTCCATGTACATCCTAACATGTAAGATACATTAATGATAACATAACATACATGATGTGTAGCCGGTAATATAGACCAAATGATGCTTGTGTCCTATAACAGTAAAAGGGTTGGCATTGGCAATGTACTATCTATTAATAGCGTTAAGCAAGGTTGGTTTCCCAGTGCAAATTAATCAATCAATTGCCCTGATCGATAAGCAGGCACACAAATGCGACCAGTTTATGCAAATCAGATGTTCTTCTGTTTCTGTTAGCCTTACTTGGTCTAAAAACCTGATTAGCCTATAGTAGATGTAGCCTAATTATGTAAATGAGTGATGGCTGTATAGCATATGTCTGTATTTACCGTTAAATAATTAACCAGCGTCTCTGTCGCTAGGTAAAACAGGGATTACAATCAACCCCCCCCCCCATACACTCACACATCCATACATCCACCCATCCCTTCATCCCTCCATACATCCATACATCCTCCATCCATCCTTGCAGGCATACATCTGCATGCTGACAGCGCCTTTCAAACAGGCAACACACACAAACGCACACACGCGCGCGCGCGCGCACACACACACACACACACACACACACACACACACACACACACACACACAGTCTATGTCTGCATCTGTCATTTAGAGAGAGAGAGGGTGAGGAGGGGGAGACACGTACCGATAATGAATGCGGTTTGTTTGTTGCTATGGAGGATTCCTCGCACCGCACGGTCCCCCGGTTTAGTGACCGGTGTGTGTGTCGTGGTGGGCCGGTAGGTAGGGCGGTATAGGGCGGTATCCCCGTCGGTAACGTCACGTGCCGGCCCGCTCCTTCCTTCCTTCCCGTTGTGTGGTGGTGGTGGTGGGTGTTGCTGCTGCTGCTGCAGCACGAGGAGGAGACACACAGCGCGGTCCCTCCGTGTCCCTTCTGACTGGACACACGTAACGACGCTACTGCCAGGCGCCAGACAGCATGGCCGCTGCGGAGAGAGAGAGAGAGAGAGAGAGAGAGAGAGAGAGAGAGCACGAGACACCGCGCACACGGCACTGACAGCAGCCTCCCTCTCCCACTGTCTGCCTGCTCTCTCTCTCTCTCTCTCTCTCTCTCTCTCTCTCTCTCTCTCTCTCTCTCTCTCTCTCTCTGTGTGTGACAGCTCCTCCAGCAGGTGAATGATGGAGCATAAAGAGGAACAGCTCCACACTACAGCCTCCACACCGCCAAATAAAATTAATCATAGTAGGCTTCAACTACTAGTCTACTACCTACCACCACCACTAGTTCCACCAGTAGTCTACTGCAACCACGACTGCAACTGATTGACTATAGGCCTATTTTGCCCTAGCAATAGCCTACAGCTAATTGCTAATTCTATTACTATCAATTACTAATAATAGCCTAATACCGACAATTATTACTGAAACTAAGGATGAAAATGAAATACTAGTAGACCTAGAGCCTACTACCAGTAGGCCTACCACTTGTATTACTAATTCCACTGTTAGTATGACAAATAATTCCACTATTATTATTACAACTAGCATAATTACAACCCTATATAGGCTATTATTATCCTATACTGCTATTACAACTAGGCCTACCTAGTGAAGTATACCTTGTACAATAAACTATAGGCCTACTACTAGCCTACTTTTGTTACTACTACAAGGAATGGATTATGATTTTTTTAAACAAAACAATCATACATAAAGTACTATTATGCCTGCATTCATAAATAATGTCTCCCATTGTGTCAGGTGTAAATATTTGATGATGTTATCTGTAGCTAAGGGGCGTGGCTATCCTGACTGACAGCTGCCATGTCAGCTGCTAACCAGGGTTTAAGGCAGGGGTGTCCAAACTTGTTTTCAAAGGGGGCCACATTATAAAATATTAGAACACCCAATGGCCAACTACATCTCCTGAGTCCTGACATTACGTATTTTCCATAACGAAGGCACAAACATTTGCATATATAGCATTTAAACAATTGTATAACTATAATCATCAATATTTAAAATGAATGGTCTTTTGTCAGCTGTGTGCTCAAATGTACCAAATGTAACCAGACATGCAAGGTAAAAATACAATAAAATTGCCTTTCTTTGACCCCTTCAGAATGAGACAACAGGGAACAAGTAATCCTGACAAATTATACTGTACTCTGGGAAGATATTCATATTCTTGTTCCTTGATTTTCTGTGTGTGATGTGCTTCCGCAGTTTTCCAATATTAAAGTGGAGAAAACACCATTCATTTATTTATTTTTAGTATTTTTATTAGATTTTCATCAATGCAGGTTAAACAAGCAGATCATGCACACATTTCTCCTCCTGAACATGTTATACATACATAATATATAATATTCAGAAACTGATATGTGGAGTTTTTCTCTTGTTTGGATACAATTGAAGAAGATGGGGAGACCTCTATTACTGAACAGTCTGTAGCAAAGATTATTGGAATTTTATAACAAGCTAAATATAACTTGCATTACCTTTAATTTCTCACAATAGATAGTTGCATCAGATCCTGTGTATTGTTAAACAGAAAGGGTCGGGTCCTAGATTTGAGATCGTAACCAAAACCTATTTTCTGTTTTATTACATTATAGCCTACAGAACTGAGAAAAGCCAAGCTCATGCTAGTGTGAGGAAGAACTTGTGAAAATGTTTTCCTCATTCATGTGTAAGCTATCTACAAGTAATGAACTATTTTCTAACATCTTTAACCTCGCTTTACTCAACAAACCTCCAGTTGTTCTGGGAAAACCTTTGCATAAAATCGTAGATGGATAAACACCCAACTCATCATGAGCTTGTTGATCAGCAAAAATATTAAACATAGAGCGAAAACATCGCTATAGAGCCCTGAGGGACTCTGCTCAACAACATATGGAGTTTAAGTGGTTAATAAGAACACCTTGAAACGTTCAACTTTAAAACAAGTACAAAACACACAATACATAGAACTATTTCCCACATAATATGTACATCAAAGACATATAGGCAAAGAAATTTGGCATAATCAAAGAGATTTAACAAATTTCCCACTGATTCCTTTACAGTCATTTGATTAGGGAAAGTTCAGTTCAGCATATTTGATATACCAATATATTATTGGTCCATTATACAGAAAGAAAGAATTAAAGAAAATCACAATCATTTCTCTTAAGAGTGCTTAAAGCTTATTGTTAAACAATAAACCTGTCTGTCTAGAATGAATGACACGGGTGGATATCGGAATCTTTGACTTACTTACGCTTTGCTGTTCATTTCATTTAGCTCCACCTGAGTAGATTACTACCAATAAAATACATAAAAGTAAAACACAACAAAACAGTAACCTTGATTAACATGGAAATTGAATTGGTCATCATAAATCGAAAAAGTATAATAACGAAATGAAAATATAAGCACGGTGAGATAGATAGACAGACAGACAGAAAGACAGACAGACAGATAGATCCAATTCGTTTCACGGTTGGAGCTATCTCTCTCTCTGACAAAATGGTGGTCAGACATTGTACAGTATATATAAGAAATAGAGTTCTCAACGGGCCTGAAAATTAAGGCCCGGCCCTAACTGGGTCGGCCCAAGGCCCTACCTGGCACGACTAGTTAGGATACATTTTAGGCCCTACCCTACCCTAAATGTCAGCTCAGGTTCGGGTATGGTCGGGTTCTCATTACTCTATCACAGAGTAATGGTAATAAAATAATACAAAAATATATTTTCTTTTTTCATTGAGCCCTACCCGACTAATTAGCATACATTTTAGGTCCTACCCTACCCTAAATGTCGGGTCGGGTTCGGGCAGAATTTGAGAACTCTAATAAGAAAATACAGTACATGGCAGTTAGGCGTGGGACAAGTTCATAGGTTCTCAAATCATAACAAGACAGGGACCCTGGTAACATTCCACAAACGGTAAGCATGGAAACATGGCACTTCCGGGTGCAGGTGGCATGGCGCAATATATTTACTGTATATTTATTGAATTCAAAACGATATGATGTCAACTACAACCAAAATTATCCTATGAACCATAACTTATGCATATGGATCATAGCGGTTCTATTTTGTCTTTTCCACGTGAAAGAAAAGACGTTCGTCTCCCGTGACCGGGACCTCCCATGTACATGATGGACATGGAGCCCTCGAAAATCAGGTGAAAACAATAGGAAAAAGCACTGGCAGTAATCTACATTAGTTTGATTAAAAATGATGGCATTATGGAGAACAAATGGACTGCACTTTGTCAGATCTCTACCCTGCTTGACATTGATGAACCTACAAGCCTCCCAAGCGCGTCAAGGTTTCAATCTTTCGGGAGGTGTCATCGAACATATGGGATGTACGCCAGATGACACTGATTCACAACATAAATATTTTGTGGAGAAATACAGAGAAGATGGTATAAGTCAAGTGGATGGCAGTGTTCACACCAACTATATAAAAAAAATACAACGGTAAACGATATACCGGTAGTTACAGACAGGTTGTGCGAGCGAATGAGTGATCTGTAACTGTAATTGTAATGTACATCTGTCTGGGTGCTACAGCCTTGCAGCAGGCATGTTATCGGCACCTATGGATATAGCTGACCTGTTCTGACATCACAATGATGACTCGACCAGCCAGATTAATAGTTTAACTCCTGCTTCTTAACTGTGCCGTATTACGACTTTGACAGACATTGTTTTAATCAAACTAATGTGCCAAGAACTGCCAAGGCTTTTTCCTATTGTTTTACCAGATTTTCGAGGGCTCTGTGTCCATTATGTACAGAGGGGGTCTCCGTCACGGCCGACGAATGTCTTTTCTTTCACACAGAGAAGAAAAGATACAACCGCGAAGATCCACGCAGAAGTTATGGTCCATATAAAAGGGTCAGTTTTGACCAAACTTGCGATGTGGGAAAAGAATTCTAGATATATCCATTTTTCTTCAGCCATGATGAGTACAAGTCAATGGCCAGATGTCCTGACTACATTATTTCGCAAGACATCATGGGAAAATGAGTATTTTCCCTCAATCCCGCCCACGGTATAGCGCTGGCTATTGGTTACCATGGTAACCAATTAAAGCGTTCCTGGACCCGTCAACGGTCCCGCGGCACTTAACGGGGGAAAATCATTAAAAGTATGGGAACGTGTTAGGCACTCCATGTGTTAACCCTTTCAAAGCCACGGGGAGCCCCTTAATGTTAAAATCGTACTATATCGGACTTCCTAGGGGGGGAGGGGCAGCCAATCGTACTTTCCCGTACTTTCCCGTATTTACCGAAATAAAAAAATGATTTTCATCCGAAAATCGGCGATCGTCTAACCTTCCCTAGTCACCACTCGTGCATTGATAGCTCATGGCTGGGCTGACATGAAGCAGAAGTGATGTCATTGGCCTTTCCTTTTCCAAGGCATATTCCCCCATTCGGTTACTGTCTGTACCCTGGTGCTTCTACAGCAGCCATGCTAGGGGCTATGCTAGCGAAAATTTTCAGTTCTGCTTTTGAGTCACACATGGATTATTTGCGGGGACATTTACGTGAAGGGATCGCGCACGCGAAACGCACGGGGAGATCGATGATCGGCCAAAACCCCCATTCTATTCCAACGGAGATCGAGAACATCACGGTGAGCTAATGACCTGGGGGGGGGAAAAAAAGAAAAAACAACAGCGCTGTCCAAGAAGGAGTGGCGGCGGGCTCATGTTTATAAACATAATATTATGTCTCAGATCACAATACAATAATAGAAATTTCACGGCTAATCTACCAACCACCATTCTATTTCGGATGGCAAAGTGTTAAGCAGATTTATAATTAATCACAAAATAAAATTATCGCTCAAGATGTCTTGTTTACTCCACATGATGAGATTGTTTCTGACACGTCCTTTGATGAGACAGAGTTGCTTGTGTTGTTTCCTTTTTGCTTGTCTGCTGACATGTTATTTAAAATTGGAACCATAACATGTATTTTTTTCTTCAAGGTATGTTCATAGTCTTGCACTGATCCTGGAGAACCTTCTTTCCAACATCAGACAAAGATATCATAGGGAACTGGGTTTGCTGACATTAACAATGACCCATAAAACATGAACCATGCCTTAAATTATAGCTGACACAGGGTCACAGAGGACTGTGGGTAAACCTCAAACCCAACATAGAGCGACTCTGTGAATTCATTCTTGAAGCGGTGCAGGAGTGTGGTCTTGCCCGAGGACACTCTGTAGAAGGCCAGAGTGCCAGCTGACCTGTCCAGATACACTCCAAGACGACCAGACCGGGAATACTTAACGGATATGTCGACTTTCTTGTTATCATGTGAAGCGAAGCAACCCTCATCGCAGCTCACACTCCAGGACTTCTCGTTGGAGCCCAGTCGGCTGGCATTCTTGTTTCCTTCCCCACTGATTGCTGCGCCGATGTTAAATGGTTTGGAGACCTCCACCTCCCAGTAGCAGCGTTCCTTCAGCTCCTCTTTGCACAGCACCTGGCAGACAGACTGGAATCGTTGTGGGAGATCAGGGTACGGCTGTTCATCTTTAACCCAGGTCACTTTTCTGTTGCCCTCGGACAGAAGGAGGTTTTTATGTGCTGTGCTTGGATCCAGGGTAAGCTCACGAGCATCTGAAAATACAAAACATTGTTAGTCTGAAGTCGGTCTGAAGTTAGAACTGACTGAATGAAAAGAAAGGAAACTCTCTCATTATCCACAGGGGAGGGGAAAGTATTACAATTCTGCTTTCATCCAACTGATGGCTGTTCTCAGATAAGTGCTCGGAGGAATGTTGTTTTGCTCACAGACACAGGGGTTAAGTGTGTGTCTCAGCGACACATAATATAGGCTAGATCAGGGGTGGGCAACTTTTATGATGGAGAGGGCCACTATCAGTGGCGAAACTAGCCAGGTCAGTGCCCCAATGCGGGATTGTCCAGGTGTGCCCCCAACCCCCAACCCTGCTGGTGCTATCTGCGCGATTCAAACTCATCTCAAGCAGTTAAACCATTGCTGGTTTAACATCGCTTTTCCCTGTTTTTCTGTCTGATTTCTGATTTATAATTATGTAGCCATAGACAAGAAACAATACGAGCCAAAACAAATAAAGCCTATATCCGTCTACAAGGCCAAGGTGGGCAAAGAAAACGAAATAGGCCTATAAAAAGCCATTTGAAATGCTTATTAAAGTAAACACATTTTCTTTTACATTTAATAATGACATTTTATTTTAAATTATCCAGTTCCCTCACGTATACATTCAACTAACACAACTCAAAGTATAAAGCGTGTGTTTTCTTTTTTTCTTTTTACAATAATTGAATGCAGTTGCGTAGAATGCGTACACAGATATTATAATCAGATAGGTCTATAAGTCCTTCACAATCAACACAATAATGTCCATATGACACGAGCTTAATTTCACACAGCCCACTTCAGCACCTTGGACAGGGTTTCTGGGTTGAGAGGAGACAAGAAAGGAGAGAAGAGAAAAAAGAAATGAAGATAGAGGCTCAACATTTTGGCGACGGCGCGCCACAACAACACAGGTTAATAACGTAGTGATTATAGAAATAAATGAAAGGAGGCTCTGCCTCTGCCTTACCTCATAGCTGAATCTTCCTTGATTTTCGCTCTGAAAGTCATTTATAATGTCCTTCAGATCCAACTGGCGTGCACGGTCATTCTCGATGGACAGTGTGGCAAGTCCAGTAAGGCGTCCCTGTCCCATAGTACTCCTCAGATAACTTTTGATCAGATTTAATTTGGAGAAGGAACGTTCGGCTGTTGCCATCTTGGCACAGTTCATCAAAGTGCTTTTTCACTTTCCTCTGTCGAGTGTTTTCAAACGTTTTGCTTACACCCCACCCCCTTTTTTTTTTTTTTTTTTTTTTAAATCTTTTTCTTTTCTTTTTTTTTTTACTCCGACTGCGTGTGCCCCTGAGCGTCTGGGCCCTAATGCGCATGCGTCGGCCGCGTCACTGGTAGTTACGCCCCTGGCCACTATATTTCCACACTCACACCAGAGGGCCACAATGCATATACAGTAAAAAAAATAGCAAAAGTAGACGATCTACAAGCACCCTGCTATTTTTTAATTGGAATGCCGAATCATTTTTAGCGAATTGGAATCCTGAAATGTTTTTCTTTTTTAATTATTATTATTTTATTTCAAATGCATTTATATGTTTTTGTTAACTTTATGAACTTAAATACAAATACATTGGACATAAACAAGGCTTGTACTAGTCATTAAGCTACTACTATAGACTATAGAAGTAATTAAAGCGGGTTATGTTTGCATGTTTGGAATTGTAACAGCTGAAATCAATATATATCATATACTCCGATATTAACCTGCGGGTCGCATTAAGTGAAGGTGGGGGCCGCATGTGGCCCCCAGGCTGCCAGTTGCCCATGTATGTTATAGATGGTTGAACATAGCGACCTTCTGATTACCAGACAGCCTCTCTACCCATTCAGCTATGGCTGTTCTCTAAAGAGAATCCCACATAATCTGTTCTCATTACCAAATTAGAAAACACTGTAACTATCTGTTTTTTTTTACAAAATGTTGGTTAATGAGTCAACAATAAGATTACTTATATAAGAAAAAGAAGGTGCGCATCAGCAATGGTTTTCTCAGTGGAGTGCTAGACCTAAAGTCAAATTTACATAAAAAATAGGAATTAAATTCCAAAAAGGTAGCACATCCCCAATGTTTAAATCAGGAGGACAAAGTACTCACATTTCCACTTATTTATTGGCACACACCAAAAAGGAACGCTTACGTGTTTCGGCTAAGAGCCTTCGTCAGAGCATTCACATCACATAAAGTCAACTCACTTTATAGGGTTGTATGTTTAGTGTGTATATCCATTGCATCTCTCTTTTGGCCCAAAGAGAGATGCAATGGATATACACACCAGTAAGACTCCCTAATCGGGAGATAAGCGACCGTAGGTGGCTTATCTCCACAAATAGGGCAAAAATGTGTTTTTCCCAAATCTTCCTGATCCATGTTGATGACATGAGTGTAGACATGCTGTGTAGTGATATTCGTGATTTTAGGGCAAAAACTGTAGGAGCAGTGTCCAAAAATGTGTTTTAAAAATCGGCCCGAAGGTGGCGCTAGAATAGGGCCATGTGAGAAATGAGGGGTGGGGTCTCCGCGTTGCCCTGGCGGACGAATAGGTACCGGCCCCGGCTCTCCCGGACGCTCCTAGCCCGAGTTACGGCATTTTATGTGCGCTGCAGTGGCAGGGGGTCCTCCACTGGGGGCGCCACCACTTTTGCATCCGTTCTGGAGCACCAGGAGTCAGTGGTCCCTGGGAATTCCCCGTGAGCAGCCCCGTTGGGGTGGTCATTTGGTCATTTTTGCACATTTGGTCATTTTTTACATCTGGGGGTCCCCCAGGGACCCCCGGGGGTCCTTGGAGGTTGTAGTTTGGCAGGCAAGGAGTGTGTGTGTAAAATCTGGCATGGATCGGGTCAACGGGTGCGGAGATATAAGCAGGGATTAGGGTTAGGGTTAGTGGGTTAGTATTCACATGTACTTTCAGTACTTTATGCAACAGAATAGAATCACACTGGTTCCATTGTTAAACCCTAAATACTTTGTTGACCGGGTTTCCCCAGGACTCCCTCTACAACACATCTCTTGTAAGCTCACAATGCATTGTGTCTTGAGGCCTTGAGGAGGAAGTTGTGAACTTGTAGATCGGCAGAATAGAGATAACAGAGTTCATATGGTTAAATATCCAGTAGTTGTCTGATTGTTAAATATTACAAATAGAGTTAGGCTTCCATAGATACTTACATTTCTTAAAGCCTGGTTTGATGCGGTGAGGTCCTCCATGTTCCACACTGACGACACTGTGGAGAAAAACATATTTTTAAGTACTCAACATAGACCAGTGCAATAAAGGTACCGGTACATGGTTGCAGTTAATGTTGTAGTTATTTAATCAACATTAAAATAATTTGTGTTAATAAACATGTCTGAATGACCTGAGACATGACTATGATGCCTACCACACTGGACCCATGGCAATTTGCTTTCATCAAAAGAGATCCACGGCGATGCAATTGCCATGGATCACACTGACCTCTCTCTCACCTGGAGGTGAGCAACAGCTTTGTACTGTACAGTATGAATGCTGCTTTTGGATGAAAGCTCGGCATTCAACACAATGGCCCTCATTTATCAACGTGATGAAGACCAAATAATAGACCACCGGGAGATCGGAGTTAGAACCATCCCATCATAAAGGGCCAGCCTTCATCCATTAATGCTCATAATTCATTCTTGAACCACTGCTTTCAGATTATGACTATACCGGTACCTTGCCAGGCTATTTGTCATTAACGTGGAGTCCCAATGAGTCATGGCCATGGGGAGTTATGATTTCTTTTAGTTTAACCAACTCCAATGCGCACTGTACACGTCGGTAATAGGTTCAATTAATGTGCAAAAGTATTCCATTTATGATGATGTGACTGGTGTCATTCATGTAAGCTACTGTACTTGTCAAGATTGTACCGTTACTGAAAAAATTGTAAAACCCACTGTTAAACACTACTGTTTCCACAGCGCACATAGGTGCATCTGTGTGTGTGTGTGTGTGTGTGTGTGTGTGTGTGTGTGTGTGTGTGTGTGTGTGTGTGTGTGTGCGTGCGTGCGTGCGTGTGTGCGTGCGTGCGTGCGTGCGTGCGTGCCAAGTCAGACACGGACATGAAACAGAGCAAGGTGCGTGAGTTAACCCCTTTGCTATTGGCTTTCCTTAAATTGTTTGGTCGTATTCCGGTTGTTCAGGTCGTAAAATCTGTGTGTTTCGAGGGCATGTTATTTAAATGACGCCAGGTTTCAGCCCACAAATGTATCAACGCTGAGATCAAACGCTAGGATTGGCTGTATAGAATGCGTTGATAAATCTCACTTCAACGTTTACTTACACCAATATTTGGTAGAAAAGAATATGACGTTTTTTTTTATACTCCATTGATACTGTATATGAGGGCCAATATTTCCTGTAAATTAGAGTGTGTATAAGCATGACAGTAATTTACTTGAGTTTGAAGTCTGGATTGTCCTTCAGTTCAAACAGCATGCTCACTCCATCTCCAAGGTCATTGTAGGTCAGGTCAAGCTCTCTCAGATGGGAGGGGTTCTCTCTCAGAGCAGTAGCCAGATGTGTACAGCTTTTCTCTCTCACCTGACAGCCTGACAGGCTAAATAAGAGTTTAAATTATTCACCATTTTTTAAATGATATAGTAAGTTCAATAGTTTATTTCAATACTATATAATAGATCAGGGGAGTCAAGCTGGTGGCCCACGGGCATTTAGCGGCCCGCGGAAAGGTCCATGGCGGCCTGCGCTATAGTTTCCTCAAACAATAGCCACTGAGGCATTTATCCCCTATGGTTATCCCCCCACCCCGCTGATGACTGAAGGTCTATAGTGGCCAAACCTGTTCTGAGAGAGTTAGCATCAGATTGGCTGAGGAAGGCGAGCGTCAAAACAGCCACCCTCATTAATATCAATGAACCTACTGTACCCACACTGGCGGCGTACAAACTCGGTTCTGAGTAGACCTGTTACATTGGTCTAAAAGTGTATGGATTGATACCTGCCAAGTTCCAACCAGTGCCCCCGGATAAACAAGAAGAACATTTATTGGCTCACATACTTTTGTTTTGGATTCATCGCATGTTCGATAGCTCACCCCAAAATGTAATTTTTTCGATTGATTAATCACGCCATGGATTGGAGACTTGAGTTCAATAATATATTTTGGGTTTTTGTCGCATTATTAAGACAATAATTTGATTATAGTAAATTTACCCCCATTGATTCCGGATGGGGACCCACATATATTTGGGTCCCCATCCGGAATCGATGGGGTAAATTTAAAACACATAAATGTTTTGTGTTAGGGGTGAGTAATCAATAGGGGTGAGTAATCAATAGAGTAATCAATAGCAACCAAAAAAAAAGGTAAATTGGTCACTTGCCTTATGTCTGTAAGAAAAGTACTGTATTTGAAGGAAGTAAAATGTAAAGCAAATGATATGATAAGGAGATTTTATATTACAGTAGCCATTTAACACTTATTGACTGACAGGTTGGTCGTAATAGAACGTGGTCTGACGTTTATATACTTTTTCATAATACTTACATAATAGAAAAAGCTGCGCACCAGCTGCACACAGCACAATCGCTTAAAATAGTGTTAAACTATAAGAATTATTCTGTTGTCCATTAATGTCAAGGCTGCGCTACAGTGCCCATCGGTATTGCAGCTGTTGCTACGAGGCATATGAGTATACTGCATACAGACATACACACTTACACACTCGGTCAAGCATTGGAGCGCTTTATGCGTGGAAGTCTACAGAGCTTATGCGTGATCTACTGTACATGCCGTTTTTGCGCTTGGTGCAATTAATGAAAATATGTTGATAAGTACCTCAGTTTTGTCAGTCCACAGTTTGGACTCTTCAGCCCATCAGTGAGCAGCTCCACTCCAACGTCTTGCAGGTCACTGTTGGTAAGGTCCAACTCTCTCAGTGCAGAAAAGGGAGACTTGAGAGACGGAACCAACTGCTTAACGAACTCTTCACTGAGGTTACACTCAGCTAGTCTGTCAACCGAATTGGATATACAGATTTACATAACCAGGTTATTAAAGGTGATACACCATGAAAATTTACTTTTCCTATTTTAAAACCTTTTTTTGGGGTCCCACTAGCACCTTCTATCCTCACAAAGTCCCATTTTAGACCGTTGTGTCTTTCTCTGGTTTTGGGAAGGTGGAGGTTATCAAAGAAAACAATAGACTTAACACAGACCTGTACAGAAAACCGACAGACCGGAATGCCCTTTTGCATGGTGATAGTTACCATCCAACCCCTTTGAAGAAGGGCATCCCTATGGGTCAGTTCAAGCGGGTACGCAGGATCTGTAGTGTGGACCAATCGTTTACCACACATGCAAGAGACCTTGCAAATCGCTTTAAACAGCGTGGGTATCCAGGTGATTGGATCAAACCAGCCAAAGACAAGTTTAGTGGCTGTACCCAACTTGAGTGTCTCAAAAGCATGGAGAGAAATGAAAAAGAAAAACAAATTAACTGTTATGTACAGTACTCCCCTTTAGGCAAAGAATTTGAGGCAATGATCAGAAAGCATTGGCATATTTTGAAGTCAGACCCCACCCTAGGTAGAACCTTTTCAGCCCCTCCCCGCATGGTATACAAAAGACCACCCAATCTTAAGAACCTCCTGGTCAGGTCACATTTGAGTCAGGATACACCTACACATTTCCTATCAGATGTTCCAGATGGTAATTATAAGTGTGGCAGATGTGCCCAATGCAATTTCACATCTAAATGTCATACATTCAGTCATCCTACCACAGGTAAAAGCTTTAAAATTAAGGGCATTATTAGCTGTACAACAAACAATGTGGTTTACATGTTAAAATGTGTGTGTGGGCTTGCGTACATTGGCAAAACTCTGAGACCTTTAAAAACAAGAATCTCAGAACACAGGAGTGACATAAGAAACAAAAACTTTAAAAACCCTGTAGCCCTACACTTCCACCAAGCCCAACACTGTATTTCTTCATTGAGGTATTTGGGCATTGAGCGGGTTAAATTGCCTCCTAGGGGTGGTGATATAGACACTTTGCTCCTTCAGAGAGAAGCATTTTGGATGTCCACCCTAAATACTGTGGCGAAAGGCTTGAATGAATATTTCGACCTTAGACCTTTTCTGTAACTTTACTATGTAGGCCATAATGTAGTTTGGTCCAGTGTACCTTAGAGTACTATTTTGGTATTAATGTTTTTACTTGTTTTTAACTGTCTAACATTTCTCTCTTTCTCATGGACTTTGTAGGTTATCCATTGGTTGGGGACTCTGATGATGGAGGACTCCTCCTGAAGACCTACTAGTCCTCCTATTCAATATTTTCTCATATCATATAGTTATTTGTTCACGATATAGGACACAAGTAGTGGTGAGAAATTATTCTCTGGCCCAGCTACTTTAACAGTAGGTCTGGGCCTTATCAACAGTGTTTTTAACTAAACAAAATATGAAATATGAAGTCATTCTGAAATGAAGTGTGATTAACTGGTACTATTTGTGTCCTATACTTGATCCTGCTCCTGATTACTATATATTTTTTGTATTTTTTGTATATTGTATTTCTTTATATGTATGCAAACATGTTGCTGTCTATTATTGCCTTTTGCTACTGAAGAAATGGCCTGATTGGTATGGGTGGTTTCAATCACCACTCATTGTTACAGCCAATCATTGTGGAAGCTAGTCTTTATAAGGACACACACCCATTTCCCTGTATTATTCCTGAAGAAGATCCAAACGGATCGAAACGTTGAAGCAATAAAGCAGAGCTGAGTATTACCAGTGTTGCGGACTCTATCTTTTTCTTGTATTGCCGTTTGTCCAGCACCTGGGCTAGAGTGGATTTGTGCATGCACTATCACCCCTGGAGGTTAAAAGCATCCCACAGGTTCTCAAAACAGGCTGTCCAGATTTGCTTAAATGCATGGTGTATCACCTTTAATGAAATTATAATATCTGATTATAGACAAAACTATTTGTACCAATTGGCTGTAGCTGCTACCTATACACACCCACCCCCCATGTATAGGGACATTAAATGACATAATACCTGATTTAGTTTTCTTTTTTTGCCAATTCGTAAATAATACACTAAACTTTATGTAGGAAATAGTCTCAATGACCCAGTGAAACTCACGAAGCCTTTCTGCTGCAGGTCACGGCTGGAATAAGTCTTATTCTACCGTCTTCTGAGGTGTTGTAACTGCTCAGGACAAACTCCTCCAGTTGCTCTTTGGATACCAGCAAACTGTAGGCCAGAGCTGAGCATTGGAGTGGGTTCAGCTCTGTTCCAGAATGATCATCCAACTTCAGGTACTCCTCAATGTCTTCTTTCACTTTGGTGTCTGTCATCTCCACCATGCACTGGAACAAGTTGATGCAACTGTATACAATAATAATGACAGGATATTCAGGATTTTAGGATTTTTCTAATGCAGCACTTCAATTATTACCTAGTATCCAAACACAAGTTTTAAGAAGACATTCTAAAGTTCAAATCTGCTTCTGTGGAACCATGTATCCATGTAAAATGGAGCTTGTGTAGAAACAATTAAATCATTTTTTTTAATCATGTGTTTTTTTAACAGACAGTGAAAATGTCCATTTACTATATCCATATAAGTGTGTTCAAGGCCTGACTAGGTTTACCTGTCTGGAGATAGTCCCTTCCTTCGAGTCTTCAGGTAGGTGAGGATTTTCTTGCTGGTATTTTCTGAGCTTGTTTCGTCTTCCGGGGTTGACAGCAGACCTGACAGACATTCACGATTGGACACGCAGGTGAGACCAAGGAGGAAGCGTAGGAAGAAGTGGAACTGTCCGTTCTTGCTGTCCAACACCTTGTTGATGGTTGACTTCAGCAGCTCTAGTAGAGTGTTTGGGCAAGCCTTCTGCTCCTGCCCGAGGAAAGAGCACAGTGCCTCATCTTTGTTCTTGTTGATGAAGCAGTCGTAGACGTAGAGTGCAGCGAAGAACTCTTGAACAGTCAGGTGTACAAAGCTGAAGACTTTCTGTTGGGCAAAGACTCGCTCCTCCTTAAGAATGGCACAGAATCCGGAGTAGATAGATGCTTCTGTGATGTCAACTTTGCAGTCTTCAAAATCTTTCTCATAGAAAATGATGCTGTTCTTTTTGAGGTGCTCAAACGCCAGTCTGCCAAGGCCTAGGAGTTGCTCTCTGTGGGATTTCAGGAGACTCTCATTGTTCACCTCTGTCTTCTTGTCATATTTACTGCTTCTCCGCCTGGTCTGGACCAGCACGTAGTGTGACATCATCTGTGTCATGGTCCAATTGATCATTTTCAGCATTCCTCCTGCCACGCATGTTTCCTGGAATACTTCAGCAACAATCCAGCAGAGGATTGGAATGTGGCACATCACGTGTAGGCTCGATGAAGATTGCATGTTGGAGATGACATGATCAGCAAGATCTGGATCTCCTGCAAACTTATTCTTGAAGTACACTTCTTTTTGTGTGTCGTTGAAGCCTCTTATCTCTGTCACCACGTATTGAGCAGGGATCTGATTGGCTGCAGCAGGGCGGGACGTTATCCAAAGGCGAGCGGATGGAAGCAGCTTCCCCTTGATGAGGCTGGTCAACACGACATCCATTGATGCTTCCTGGGTCAATGATGTGACCAACTCATTGTTGAGGAAGTTGAAGGTGAGCCTGCTCTCATCCAGTCCATCCAAGACAATGGCCACCGTGAATTTGGTGTCATCCAGTGGGTCACTCAATTCCTTTAGCGCAGGGTGGAATTCCATCAGGAGTTTGTTCAGACTGTACAGCCCTTCACACATGTTGATATTTCTGAAAGCAAGAACGAAGAGAAAGTCTATATCGTTGTTGGCCTTCTCTTCAGCCCAGTCCAGAGCAACCTTCTGCACTGTGAATGATTTCCCAATGCCGGCGATGCCCTTTGTAAGTATTTGGTGTTGGTATTCTTTGCCGGGTAAAGGTTTGAAGATGTGAATGAGGGGGATTTCAGGCGAGAGCAGCACCCTCATCTTTTTTCTGAGTTGTCTGAGTTCAAACTCTTCTGAGAAGTCTTCACTCTCTTCTGGGGTGATGTACAGCGTTGTGTAAATACTGCTCAGCAAGCTCTTTTGTTCACCATCACCTTCATATGTTGTTGCAAATCTTTTCTTCATTTTGCTTTTGAAAATCATCTTTACTTTCTGGACATCACTGGAGCCTAAAAGGAAAACATGTATAATGTTTTTCAGTTAAATTTAACATCCTGTAAAGAATAGCTAATAATCTGTGTAAAACCTATCTCCACCAGGCTGTAACAGCATGGACAGATTATTGGGGGGCGAATGTTTTTGCCGCTCTCTATCTTCGTGTGTGCATGTCTGTCTGTATCATCTGTTGGCGTGTCCAGAGCTATTCTTGCAAACTAGTATACTAATAAAGTTTGAGGGCTGCTTGAGTGGCAGGGTTAAAGTACCTGTCTGCCATTACTGATTATAGACCATATTCACCTGGCGGCCATGTTTGAAATTTACATTGAAAACATCACCTACATAGGGTGGCAACTAGGGTGGTATGTCCTTGACGCTTAATTTGGAATTGCACATGAGTTCTGGGCGGAGGTGTTTGATTATTGTCCACGACATTGCAAGCGGCGCGAAGGCCAGCGGTCCTTGGTCCTGCTCTTCGCCCCCGAGCGCCGCAGGCGCGAGTGGCCGCGAAGAGCGGGCCAGCGCCGGCCGCGCGAGTTACGAAGCCGTGGTGAATGCAATCGTTATATTTATGCCCAGGCCGTAAGGCCTGGGCAAGCCCACGATAAACGCACCTCCGTGCGGTCCAAGCGACCAAAAAGGAGCGCTCCCTAGCGCCGGTTCAGCCAATCAAAGTTTCCATGGGCGGGGTTTGCCCAGAACGCGTGTGCAATTCCAAATCACGCGTCATTGACTTAATGGCAAGATGGCCACCATGTAAATATGGTCTATCCACCTGTTTCCACAATATGGTCTATCCACCTGTTTCCATGATAATTTACTGTAGAATTATGTGTGGGACACTTCCAGAGAACAGCAGACATACAAGCTCACGTCACGTCGCAGATGCAATCGTTCTCGGCTGTGACTGTGTATGATCTGTATCAAGATAAGATGCAAAAAGGAGCCTAAATTATAGCCAACTATTCTGATAAACATGAATATTGTGCATTTTTAATTTCGGGGTGGGTGTGTAGATCATCGCAACTGTATTTTAGGCATTCCCGAGGGAAGTAGGGGTGCTGGGGGGGCGGCCGCACCCTCTCCCCCAGGTCCCACCGCCCCCCCACCGCCTCCCTAAAGGGGGGTTGGGGGGAAAATATTGCCCCTCGGCAAGTAGAGGCTCTGACATCAGTGGCATGAAGTAGGGGCTATTTGGCTACTTCTATTTCCAGTACAATTTCAAAATAAATATGTGTTGAATGATCGATTGTATAGACAAAGAAAAAAGACTCTTGTTTTGAAATGTGCTTCTGGGCACTGTTTGGAGAGGAAAAGGCTTTCAAAGGACGCCCCTTTTAACTGTGGTCTGTGCGTCTGTCTCCCCGTGCGTACGGTGCGTCATGGACTTGTGGTGAAATTAACAACACGGGCATAAAGGAATATAAACAGAACACCAAGACAACACAACCTAGGCTATAAAGGCATTAAACATCGACCTCTGCTCCTCTCGTCCTCACTGGTGAGTCGTGGCCATATAGACTTAGAGTAATGATGAATGCTATGCTGCTGGCAGTGGCTAATGTACACTGTTTGGGATAGCGGCTAATGGCTATGGTGAACCAGAACCACTGTTTCCTAACACTGGGGTCGGGACCGATGCGTGGGTCGTGTCGCGGATACATTGTATGGGTCTTTAAAATAGCCGATCTAGAAGTTCACAACGAAGCTGTGAGCTTGTAGATCTGCTATTTTCACTACTACTTGTTTGGGTCCCCTAACGTTTCATTTCTCACGGGCTAAAAAGTTTGGGAACCATCATGCTTGCTGTTGTAGACAATGGTGTAAAGTAACTAAGTAGATCTTAGGTCTAAGCTCTGGGAACTGAATTATTATATGAAACTGGCACATGTTGTCTGTCTGTTGGTACTAAGAAATCCATCTAATATAGACTATATCTTGCTGGCTGGTGCATGTGGAGAGGCAAAGGGAAAGCCGTTCCCAATTGTGTTACATTTAGCTGAAAAATAGACTGCGGAAACCCGAATAAAACACGATCAAAACCGCATAAAACTGATAATTTTCGCGTGCATGAGGAGAGCGTGACAGCCCCTCCTACTGTAAATTAGTTCCCGCAGCTATGATTTTAGGCTTTGGCCACATTGTATAAATGAATAATGTAATTCATTAAAAACTGATAATTTTTATTTTTTTTAGACTCCAGAATCGACTTGAACTCGTGACTAAAGACTCGAGACACGACTCGGACTCGAGATCAAAGACTTGCGGGCATCTATTGTTTACACCCTGGCCACATGGTGCGTTCCTGTTGCAGATGAAAATAAGGTAAAACACTGAAAAACACTGGGAGAGGCGGATTAATTAATTAATTAATACCATGGCAGGTCATGTACCAGTAAGACTCCCTAATCGGGAGATAAGCGACCGTTAGGCTTATCTAAAAAAATGTGTTTTTCAAAAATCGTCCAGATGGTGGCGCTAGATGGGACAGATGCGTTTTGATTACATGACTGTAGATGTATAGTCTAAATAACAAATGAGAATATAGATTTCTACATGGCTTAGCCATTCAGTAATGCTTGCCATTTACTGTATGTATTAATTTTTGAAATAATCTTTTTTGAGGGTCAGCTAGATACGTTTTTTCACTAAATTAGAGGGAGTAAGTAAGTGCCACAAATGTGACCCATTGGGTAATTTTAAGATGAAAAATTGTGAAATGCAATGTGTTGTGCGCTTGTAAATCTGCTATTTCTGAAAATGTTGAATATAATTTATTTTATGTTTAACATTTTGCCAATAATGCATCCATACAAAATAGGTAGTTTATTTTACCTGAGTTTTTTCTAGATTTTTTGCCACACTTGGGACAGGCGTTGTCTCCTGTTGGACCAGGCTGGTCCCAGGATGAGGCGATACACTTTCTGCAGAACCTGTGTCCACACAGGTTCTGGATAACTGGATCCCTCAGAACCTCCTGACACAGGTCACATGTCTCAGGTAGCCTATCACTGCAGAACACATACAGTACTGTATTAATTTTAGAAACCTTGTTCATCCAGGGAGGTTTCTCTGAGGAAACAAGCTCTTCATCGACATCGTCAGGATTGAGTTGTAGAAGTGTAATACACCAAAATGTGTTCCCGCCTGAATGGGTTAAGTGGTTTGACAGCCTTTGTCAAACCACCACACTGCAAAAATAATGCCCGCCTACTGTTTTGTCCCTGGATGCAATGGGTCTATTCACAAACACTAATCACAATGCACAATTTTTATTTCACTGTAGCTGAATTTCCATCAAGTTTCCTTTTCCTTTTTGTCTGTTGTTGTGGATGATGAAAGAGAAGGAGAGATGCAGACAACCTTCAAGTGCCGGAGACACATCAGACACTTGCAGTACAGGTCTGGGGACACCAGAATAGACCTACATGCATGGTGCATGCCCACATGGGCCAAAATGCCACCTGAATCCTATCATAATACGGTAATAACCTTTTCTCAGTAGAATGTTGTCCCTCTTTGAAGTTAAAAGGTAGATCAATGGACCTGTCACTCTCCATGGACACACAGCTGGGTACAGGAGAGTCTGGTCTCTGCAGCTCAACCCTGCCTTGGCGGACGAATAGGTACCGGGCCCAGCTCTCCCGGACGCTCCTAGCCCGAGTTACGGCATTTTATGTGCGCTGCAGTCCTCCACTGGGGGCGCCACCACTTTTGCATCCGTTCTGGAGCACCAGGAGTCGGTGGTCCCCGGGAATTCCCCGTGAGCAGCCCCGTTGGGGTGGTCATTTGGTCATTTTTGCACATTTGGTCATTTTTTACATCTGGGGGTCCCCCAGGGACCTGGGGGTCCGGGGTCCTTGGAGGTTGTAGTTTGGCAGGCAAGGAGTGTGTGTGTAAAATCTGGCATGGATCGGGTCAACGGGTGCGGAGATATGAGCAGGGAAAAAGTGTGACGTGTGACGTGTGACGTGTGAGCACATTTGGTAATTTTTTTACATCTGGGGGTCCCCCAGGGACCTGGGGGTCCCTGGGGCTCCGGGGGTCCTTGGAGGTTGTAGTTTGGCAGTCAAGGAGTGTGTGTGCAAAATCTGGCATGGATCGGGTCAACGGTTGCGGAGCTATGAGCAGGGAAAAAGTGTGACTGACTGACTGACGCACAGACAGCCCGTGGAGGTTTTGGTAGTAAATGCGACCTACGGTCGCAATAACCAGTAAGACTCCCTAATCGGGAGATAAGCGACCGTTGGTCGCTTATCTCCACAAATAGGCCAAAAGTTTGTTTTACCAATTATTACACTCTATGTGAACATTTACATCAACAAATCCCAAGTACTATGCAGAACGACCCATTTCAAGTTTTTAATGTACAACAATATTTAGAAAATAGATCTACAAGCTCACAATGCTACGCATTGTCCTCGTCCCTTATATTCCCATAGGTTATATGGAGATCTCAGTGTTTGTCAGTCCTTGTTCATGTATGCCCATATATGGACATCTCTATATCTACTGTAACAGTCCTTGTCCCTTTATGCCCATAGATGGAGATCTCTTAACTGTAAGTCCTTGTCCCTTTTATGCCCATATATGGATATTCCTGATGTCATCAGTATATGAACATATATGGGCTTTCTGATATGCCCATATATGGAGATATCTTAACTGTAAGCCCTTGTCCCTTTTATGCCCATATATGGATATCCCTGATGTCATCCGTATATGCCCATATATGGGCTTTCTAATATGCCCATATATGGAGATCTCTGTATCTCCATATATGGGTATAAAAGGATACTTCAGGTCTGACATCAGGTTTGTTTATATTGGGTTGCTAGGTTTGACATCACAAACTCCATGGGCCATCTGACCTAGAAATCATTTGGGCATAGATGACTCATCGTGACCTCATCATGATTTCAATCGCTATAAAAGGACTCTCAGTGACATACACTCTCCACAGATAAAGCAGTCAACCAGCCTACCAGTCAACCCATTCTTTGATTACTTTGTACAACTAGATTAACTTTTCAATGGCATCCCCACTGGAATTGACCGAAATGTACGACAGACAATGCCGGTCTTATATAGGGGTCATTTGTGTACGGTGTGATGTCATACTGATGTCAGCAGTGTGATGTCATACTGATGCGGAGATATGAGCAGGGCAAAGGTGTGACGTGTGACGTGTGACTCAGGGACGGACGGCCGGTGGAGGTTTTGATACTAAACTGCGACCTTACGGTCGCAATAAAAAATAAATATATACATAAGGTATCTGGGTCACATAAGCAACAGGCACATAGAGTATATACGGTATATAGAGGAACTCAGAAAGGCGAGGACCAATCAGAGGGGCCCATGATTGCGACCGTCAGGGAGCAGTTTACTATGAAAACCTCCACCGGCCGTCCGTCCGTCGGTCGGTCACACGTCACACCTTTGCCCTGCTCATATCTCCGCATCAGTATATAGGGCTTGTTTGTTTATTGTATGACATCACGCCACATCATCAGCTGTGGACTCTGTGATGTCATCGTATCGCATCAGTATATAGGGCTTGTTTGTTTATTGTACCAGTAAGACTCCCTAATCGGGAGATAAGCGACCGTTGGTCGCTTATCTCCACAAATAGGCCAAAAGTTTGTTTTACCAATTATTACACTCTATGTGAACATTTACATCAACAAATCCCAAGTACTATGCAGAACGACCCATTTCAAGTTTTTAATGTACAACAATATTTAGAAAATAGGTCTACAAGCTGACAGTCCTCGTCCCTTATATTCCCATAGGTTATATGGAGATCTCAGTGTTTGTCAGTCCTTGTTCATTTATGCCCATATATGGACATCTCTATATCTACTGTAACAGTCCTTGTCCCTTTATGCCCATATATGGAGATCTCTTAACTGTAAGTCCTTGTCCCTTTTATGCCCATATATGGATATTCCTGATGTCATCAGTATATGAACATATATGGGCTTTCTGATATGCCCATATATGGAGATCTCTTAACTGTAAGCCCTTGTCCCTTTTATGCCCATATATGGATATCCCTGATGTCATCCGTATATGCCCATATATGGGCTTTCTAATATGCCCATATATGGAGATCTCTGTATCTCCATATATGGGTATAAAAGGATACTTCAGGTCTGACATCAGGTTTGTTTATATTGGGTTGCTAGGTTTGACATCACAAACTCTATGGGCCATCTGACCTAGAAATCTATATTTGGGCATAGATGACTCATCGTGACCTCATCACACGTCGACCGCACGTGTGACGTGCGGTCGACCGCACGTGTGACCGACGGACGGCCGGTGGAGGTTTTCATACTAAACTGCGACCTTACGGTCGCAATGACATCACGCCACATCATCAGCTGTGGACTCTGTGATGTCATCGTATCTCCATATATGGCCATCTCCGTATATGGAGATATAAGTCGTCCATGCCCAAGTATGGGCTGGTGAGGTCAGACTTTGTGTGATGCGTAGGTTATCTCCATATATGGAGATTCAACATTCCAGGCAATGCTCTCTTCCCTGGTGAGAATTGCCCCTTTATATAGGGCTTGTTTGTGTATTGTATGACATCACGCCACATCATCAGCTGTGGACTCTGTGATGTCATCGTATCTCCATATATGGCCATCTCCGTATATGGAGATATAAGTCGTCCATGCCCAAGTATGGGCTGGTGAGGTCAGACTTTGTGTGATGCGTAGGTTATCTCCATATATGGAGATTCAACATTCCAGGTGTAACTATGGCTACCCGTATGACGTGAGAGGTGGAGGTTGTGATATTTGTGGAGATAAGCGACCAACGGTCGCTTATCTCCCGATTAGGGAGTCTTACTGGTAGTCTGTTACCATGGAGAGGTGTGTATGACATCATGTAGTGTTGGTACCACACTAGTTAATACGGGGGGCTATCAGAGACCAACAAGACTATGCAGCAGAGAGTGCCACCTTGGGGTCCAAGCTCTGCTGAGCGCAGTGCTCTATGAGAGACTCAACTCATAACCTCAGCACCTGCTTCAAGGTCCTGCCGTTAGGCAGAAGATATGCTGCACCTTTATTCAAGAAGAAAAATGGCAGTAACAGTTACTGCCCCTGTGCCCCACTGCCATTAAGCTCCTTCATGAACATAACCCTGATCCCTCTCACTTGGTAACTGGACTTGGTGTGCTAAATGCAACCCATACACTCATGAAAGCATACACAAGTAATCCTAGAGTGTGGAGAGGACATTGTTTTACTTAAATGCTTTTTAGAATTTAAATATAGACATATCTTTTATAGTAGTTAGAATTGTAGCTAATCTACCGGTAATCTAACAATTAAACATTAAAGGGACATTTCACTTTCAACATTTTTGAAAGTGAGATGTCTCTTTAAGACCTTGAGTTTCAAAATCCTAATTGCAACCGTTAGGTTACTTCTACTCCTATACTATCCAAACCTCCACCGGCTGTCAGTCCCTCCGTCACGTCACTCGTCACACATCACACTTTTCCCCTACTCATATCTCCGCCACCGTTGCCCCGATCCAAGGACCCCCGGAGCTCCAGGGACCCCTGGTCCCTGGGGGACCCCCAGGTGTAAAAATGACCAAATGTGCAAAAATGACCAAATGACCACCCCAACGGGTGGTCATTCGCTGTACGATGGTGACACGCATTGAAAATATCAGAGCTACAAGCTCACAACACGTCGCAATGCGCCGCGCTGTGAGCTTGTTGCGACCGTAGGTCGCATTTACTACCAAAACCTCCACCGGCTGTCTGTGAGTGAGTCAGTCAGTCACACTTTTGCCCTGCTCATATCTCCACAACCGTTGCCCCCATTCATGCCAAATTTTGCACACACACTCCTTGACTGCCAAACTACAACCTCCAAGGACCCCCGGAGCCCCAGGGACCCCCAGGTCCCTGGAGGACCCCCAGATGTAAAAAATGACCAAATGTGCTCACACGTCACACGTCACACTTTTTCCCTGCTTATATCTCCGCACCCGTTGACCCGATCCATGCCAGATTTTACACACACACTCCTTGCCTGCCAAACTACAACCTCCAAGGACCCCCGGAGCCCCAGGGACCCCCAGGTCCCTGGGGGACCCTCAGATGTAAAAAATGACCAAATGTGCAAAAATGACCAAATGACCACCCCAACGGGGCTGCTCACAGGGAATTCCCGGGGACCACCCACTCCTGGTGCTCCAGAACGGATGCAAAAGTGGTGACGCCCCCAGTGGAGGACCCCCTGCCACTGCAGCGCACATAACATGCCGTAACTCGGCCTAGGAGCGTCCGGGAGAGCCGGGGCCGGTACCTATTCGTCCGCCAAGGCAACGCGGAGACCCCACCCCTCATTTCTCACATGGCCCTATTCTAGCGCCACCTTCAGGCCGATTTTTAAAACACATTTTTGGACACTGCTCCTACAGTTTTTGCCCTAAAATCACGAATATCACTACACAGCATGTCTACACTCATGTCATCAACATGGATCAGGAAGATTTTGGAAAAACAAATTTTTGCCCTATTTGTGGAGATAAGCCACCTACGGTCGCTTATCTCCCGATTAGGGAGTCTTACTGGTATGTCTGCTATTTTAGATACGCAACAACAACACGGGCATACAGCGAAGCACACATCAACACACTCACAGCTCCAGCTTGTCTTAATCAGCACTGTGTGGTTCGCTCTGAGTCGTTTACTGTTATGTTAAACAGATCCGGGGTCCGGGGTATTCTGAACCAAGCCGGACCCAGTTGACAATAATAAAAAAGAGACCCGAACTCTGTGGAATCACGTGGATATTATACAAGCAAGCACATGCAGTGACTTTCTAATCGCAGAAATGGATGTGTTAATTTTGGTGGTGACATGTTGATTGCAGGGAACTGAGGCAAGTCAACCTACATTCCGCCATCATAACATAAAATAACATAACATAACATGTTTGCATAATAAGATTGAATGAGATGCAAAGCCTAAATAATATGTGCTGGCTACTGTGTGGCACCGGCATACAAGCAGTTCACTCCCACCCACTTTATTCACTTCTTTTTTTGGCAAGCGACACCTCTGCATAAGTAGATAGATATTATTTAGTTAACTATAAACCAGATTGCATCTGTGATGAAGTGGAAAGAAGCCCAGTGCTAACAATAAAATGGTGTAATTATCAGTTGGGTGCACATTGCATATACAGTATCTGCAAACACCCATGTGACGTTAATTATAATAAGACCGATAAATTAATTCATTGGCCGGTCAAATATAATCCTGCCATAATTGCCTAGCGGAAAACCTGGTGTATATGTATATGTCCTTGGCCAATACCTTTGTCCAGTAGAGTGGTGTCCAGCTTTGAAGTTAAAAGGTAGATCCATGACCATGGACCTGTCACTCTTCATGGATACACAGCTGGGTACAGGAGATTCTGGTCTCTCAGCCCTGATAGAAACAGAGGATAATCACCATTTGAAATATACTGTCCATGCCTAACAGAAACAAACTTTACTTTATATTGCTTCCAGGATCATCAGACTTCCCACACCCAGACTTGCTGATAGTAGCACTTTTAATAACAATGACACTGATCCCCTGCATCGCTACTTCGACCTCATGCTAGCGTGCCAAAGTAACAGAACCTTGAAGTGAAAAAAGGTTTGTTTAGCAGGAGATTTGTCCCCTCAGCCATTACTAAACAAACTGCCCTGCCCCTGTTGATAGGATGGTTTTCTGTGTATAGTGGGGACCTCATTTTTTGTCTTTGTGATATGTTGATTTGTGTTACATGGTTATGTGTTGTTCTTGTTGTTTTTTTGAACAGACTAGTGAAGACAAATATCCCTTCAGGGACAGATTATTATTGTCTTTTTAACTACATTCTGTCAATTCATTTTTGCGTTCCATAGGTCGCAGTTTAGTATGAGAACCGACACATCTTGTCCAAGCGTATCTCTCTCTGTCTGTCTTCTTGGTTTGATCTTTTATTGTTGATTGACTGTTATGCTCTGACATCACGCTCTGACATCACTGTGATGTCAGGGGAACCACAATCCCTTTTATGCCCATACAGAATATGGAGATCCCTGATGTCATCAATATTAAGCCCTTATATGTGAAAGCCAATATATATACATGTCAGTCTAACCTATAGACTATACCGGTACATGTCAGTCTAACCAGTGTGGCTGGTTCTACAGACAGGGATCTCCATATGGGCATAAAAGGGATTCTATATGATGTCAGACGTCATAGGACTTTCACATAACAAGTAACTGAGTAAGCATGTCTGGGGTCTCACAGCACATGGTTGGTTCTATAGACTCCAACTTTTGCACACGGATAGCTCAGATTTTTGCCTATGTTCTTAGCTGCTTCCTCTGTTGTTACTGTACTTGCACAACGTACAGTTGTGAAACATTTTCTCTGTAGAACCGCCAATCCAACCAATATTCCCATATCTCCATATACAGTACATAGATCTCCATATATGGGGATCAGGGATCTCCATATATAGGTAACTTGGCCCGATATCTAACTAATTAATTTACCAAATGTCTGTCCGTCTGACCGTCTGTCTGCATGCTTACATCACTGGTACTAAACAGTGTCGCCACCATGGTAACAGCTGCATGCTGAAACAATGCCCAGATTTGGAGATGAGCGTGGTGACATCCACCTTGGTAACAGCTCATGCTGAAACAATGCCCAAATTTGGAGATGAGCAATTGAGCATGGTGACATCCACCAACAGCCGCAAGCTGTAACGATGCCCAAATTGGAGATGACGTCCGCCATCTGTCTGCATCCCGACATCACTGATAATAAACAGTGTCGCCACCATGGTAACAGCCGCATACTGAAACAATGCCTACATCACAGACAGGTATTAGCACAACTGGACGTCAATGGTGACTGTTCTGCCCAACAGGCACCGGTCTGGGTTCTCCAACATTACTTCTGAGACTCTTACAGTCAATATTGATAAAATATAAAATAAAATAAAAGTCCATATTTGGGCATTCCCAGATGATGCCCTGTCAGGGGAACCACCCTAACAGTAAAGACAGATGGCACGACCTCACCCTTTAGAGCGAGGTCGCGCATATAAGTACACGCAATGTACATACTTATGTACAGTATGTTAGATTGTTTTTGCTAATATTGTTGCCTTTTTGGTCTTTGTTTCTCCTGACAAATGTACCTTCTTAGCTGTCCACCAGAGGGCGGAATTGGATCGGTATCCATCGAAATACTGCTGGGGGCAGAAGATTCATCCTCTTCGCTCTTCTCCTCTAGAGTTTTGCTGAGCACATACACAAAGATGTACTTTATATGAATATAACAGAGTCAGTTCATACATTATTTATTGATTATTTGGGACTCAAAAGCTATCACTTTTTATGTACAGAAACCACGTAATGTTATTCTGAGGACATAAATGACCCCCTAGGCCTCCTCAACTTAACAAGGCTAAATAACTATCAGACATGGTCCATGTCGAGAGTCGACACAAATTCACATATTCTGACATAGAAATGCAGTACATGATGAGTGAAACCAGAAATATTTTTGATTAATTAATCCTCGACTAGATTGTTCAGTATTGGCACATCACATTCACTCACGTTGCTTTGAATGAGGGTATGTCTGCTTTGCCTGTGATTTGAGACCCTGCTGGTCTGTTGTTTGCTTAGAGCAATAAATGAAATGTGTTCAGGTAATGTGGGGCATCAGGCAAAGTGGGAACGCTACAGCATACTCTTTGGCGCCGCCGACTGTATAGCGGAAAGCTGAGGTGATAATGAATGGCCGGCCGGTGTTTGGTCGCGCGTCATCTTTCTTTGCATTCACTTTGAAGCTTGTGTTCATCGGTTCCTCGCTCATCACTCGTACAACGTGTTTCATGCCGGAAATAGCTGATCGCTGATGGCCAAAATGATTTTTTTATCATTATTTTAAGCTTTTTGTGGTCATTTTTGAATAGAAACACATATGTGAAGCTTATTTTTTTATAAAATATTTTTGAAACATTATTTTTATTCTAGCATCCGTTTTTCAAGAAAAAGTTGACTATAGCTCCTTTAATATTGATAATATAGGAATCTCCATATATGGGCATAAAACGTATGTTAATTAGTAAAGCCAAGCAGGGCCTTGGCTAGTTAGGGCCTGGGTTTGATGCCTGGGGATCCCCATATATGGGGGGCATAAGGGGTTACCCTAACAGGGCATCATCTGGGAATGCACATACTGTATATGGACATTTTATTTATTTTATCCTTTATTAATATATATCCATATACATATATGGACTTAATATTAACTTTTGCGGGAAGTCTGCAGACCCCATCCTCGTTACTTAAAAATTGTGGACTCTGTAAAACTCTGTGGACTCCCATCCAACTTTGGGGCCTCGGCCTGGGACGGCCGAGTGGCCCACGTTGCGGACCACCTCCTGGGACCCCTGGGAGTATTGCGGAGCTCCGGGGACCCCCTGGCGGCGGCGCGCCGCCTCCTGTGTAGCCGAAAAAAATACCCCTCTAAGAATATATAGGCTAAATAAAGTAGCCTATAATATATTACACAATGATAATTTCCTATGCACTGCAACTGACTGGCCGTCAGTTCCGAAGGCTGCCACTTGGAGCAGTAGGGATTTGACCTGGGTCTGCAGACCCAGGTCTGCCAACCCGCAGGCTGCAGCGGTTACTACTTGAGCCAGATATACACGTGTATAGCCAGATACCCAGTAATATAAAGATATGGTGTCCCTAGTGCCCACCTGACTTGTATTCCTGTGTACTATTTTGAAACCATGTTTAGTGGAAGCTTGGTTATTATTACTGTTTCAAACATTTATACTATCAATTCAAACCTTTTTTCAGTAGAGTGTTTTTCATCTTTGAAAACAAGAGGATGTTCCATGGACCAGTCACTCTTCATGGAGACACAGCTGGGTACAGGAGAGTCTGGTCTTTGTGGATAAACCCTGTTAGCAATAGAGAACAATCACCATGTTAAAGTATATAGCATACTACTGATTTATTTTTACTTTCTTCTTTCTTTTTTGTATTATTATTGTTATTTATTTTGTATTATTCAATTAATTATCATGATGTGCTTTTTGGGGCCTAGCCATGTTGAACAGTGCTTATCTATCTCTCCGTCTGTCTCTATATCTCTATCTCTGTCCCCACAAAGTATGCACATCATAGTTGAGCTAACAATGCTACACCTACAGGTGCATACCATGAACCCCAAGGCCAAGTTCTTTGGCAACATAAAAACATAGCTAAACAGTACACTATGAATGATAGAAGAAAACATAGCAGACAACTGTTTAAAACAATGGAACAGGGGCACCCGCTGGCACATGCCACATTGACTCTGATTCCTGACTGAGGGTTTGAGTCCCGATCCGACAACCTTTTCTTTATGTCATTCTCCATCTCTCCCTGATTACTGTCTACCTACAGTATGATCAATAAAGGCAGAAAAGCCCCAAAAATATCTTGGAAAAGATTGTCCAGGTGCCCACATGTCCCTAGTGCCCAGATGTCTCTACCCAGATGTCTAGGTGTCCACTCATCCAGATACCCAGTAATCCCAAAGATGTTGTGTCCCTAGTGCCCACCTGACTTGTATTCCTGTGTACTATTTTGAAACCATGTGTTGTGGAAGCTTGGTCATTATTACTGTTTCAAACATTTGTCCTATCAATTTAAACCTTTCTTCAGTAGAGTGTTTTTCATCTTTGAAATTACGAGGATGTTCCATGGACCAGTCACTCTTCATGGAGACACAGCTGGGTGCAGGAGAGTCTGGTCTTTGTGGATCAACCCTGTTAACAATAGAGAACAATCACCATTTTAAAGTATATAGCATACTTCTGATTTCTTTTAACTTTTTTCTTTCTTTTTTGTATTATTATTGTTATTTATGTATTTGTAATTCTTCAATTAATTATCATAAAATGCTTTTTGGGGCCTAGCCATGTTGTACAGCGCTTGTCTATCTCTCCGTCTGTCTCTGTCTTTATATATCTCTATCTCTGTCCCCACACAGTATGCACATCATAGTTGAGCTAACAATGCTACACCTACAGGTGCATACCATGAACCCCAAGGCCAAGTTCTTTGGCAACATAAAAATATAGCTAAACAGTACAACAGTACAACAACTGTTTAAAAAATTAGAACAGGGGCACCCGCTGGCCTAGCAGTCCAGCCTCAAAAATATCTTGGAAAAGATCGTCCAGGTGCCCACATGTCCCTAGTGCCCAGATGTCTCCACCCAGAGGTCTAGGTGCCCACTCATCCAGATACCCAGTAATCCCAAAGATGTTGTGTCCCTAGTGCCCACCTGACTTGTATTCCTGTGTACTATTTTGAAACCATGTTTTGTGGAAGCTTGGTCATTATTACTGTTTCAAACATTTGTCCTATCAATTCAAACCTTTTTTCAGTAGTAGAGTATTTTTCATCTTTGAAATTACGAGGATGTTCCATGGACCAGTCACTCTTCATGGAGACACAGCTGGGTGCAGGAGAGTCTGGTCTTTGTGGAACAACCCTGTTAGCAATAGAGAACCATCACCATTTTAAAGTATATAGCATACTGCTGATTTATTATTGTTATAATTTTCATAAAATGCTCTTGTCTTATATTTTGGGGCCTAGCCATGTTGAACAGTTTTTGTCTAGCTCTCCGTCTGTCTCTATCTTTGTCCCAGCAAGCTCGTCAGGACCTGGACCAATCAGTGACATCTCAATTGGGGCCAGATCACAGCCCATATGGGGATGATCTTGACGTCATTACCAGGACGTCATATGGAATTTTTAGTTTGACAGGATTATTGTTATTGTTTGTAATGTTATTTGATATATGAGCATATAAGGTTATATTCTGGGACATATCTAACTAGTTGATATTTATCTGGCCTAGAATATCACCTGATTTCAATGAACATAAATCCTGTCAAACAAAAAAGTCCATATGACGTCCTGGTAATGAGGTCAAGATCACCCCCATATGGGCTGTGATCTGGCCCCAATCGAGACATCACTGATTGGTCCAGGTCCTGACCAGGTCCTGACCAGATATACACGTGTATATCTCTGTATATCTGTCCCCACAATGTATGCACATCATAGATGAGCTAACAATGCTACACCTACAGGTGCATACAGTGAACCCCAAGGCCAAGTTCTTTGGCAACATAAAAACATAGCTAAACAGTACAGAATGATAGAAGAAAATATAGTAGCCTTATGTTAAAAAAGTATATATATAGAACACAGGCGCCCACTGGCCTAGTGGTCCAGGCACATACAGTACCACATTGGCTCTGATGCTTGACTGCAGTTTTGAGTCCCAATCTGATGACTTTTGCTTTATGTCATTCCCCATCTCTCCCTGATTACTGTCTACCTACTGTACTATCAATAAAGGTAGAAAAGCTGCAAAGATATCTTGGAAAAGATCGTCCAGGTTCCCACATGTCCCTAGTGCCCTGATGTCTCTACCCCTAAGTACCCACTCATCCAAGTGCCCAGATGTCTAGGTGCCCACTCATCCAGATACCCAGTAATCCCTGATTACTGTCTACCAATAAAGGCAGAAAAGCCCCAAAGATATCTTGGAAAGGATCGTCCAGGTGCCCACATGTCCCTAGTGCCCAAGATGTTGTGTCCCTAGTGCCCACCTGACTTGTATTCCTGTGTACCATGTTTCATGGAAGCTTAGTCATTATTACTGTTTCAAACATTTGTCCAATCAATTCTAACCTTTTTTCAGTGTTTGAGTGTTTTTCATCTTTGAAATTACGAGGATGTTCCATGGACCAGTCACTCTTCATGGAGACACAGCTGGGTGCAGGAGAGTCTGGTCTTTGTGGATCAACCCTGTTAACAATAGAGATTTTTTTTTTTTTTATTATTATTGTTATTTATGTATTTGTAATTCTTCAATTAATTATCATAAAATGCTTTTTGGGGCCTAGCCATGTTGAACAGTGCTTGTCTATCTCTCCGTCTGTCTCTATCTTTGTATATACATGTATCTCTATCTCTGTCCCCACACAGTATGCACATCATAGTTGAGCTAACAATGCTACACCTACAGGTGCATACCATGAACCCCAAGGCCAAGTTCTTTGGCAACATAAAAACATAGCTAAACAGTACAACAGTACAACAACTGTTTAAAAAATTAGAACAGGGGCACCCGCTGGCCTAGCAGTCCAGGCACATACCACAATGGCTCTGATGTCTGACTGCGGGTTTGAGTCCCGATCCGACAACCTTTTCTTTATGTCATTCTCCATCTCTCCCTGATTACTGTCTACCAATAAAGGCAGAAAAGCCTAAAAAATGTCTTGGAAAAGATCGTCCAGGTGCCCACATGGTCATTTTCAAACATTTGTCCTATCAATTCAAACCTTTCTTCAGTAGAGTGTTTTTCATCTTTGAAATTACGAGGATGTTCCATGGACCAGTCACTCTTCATGGAGACACAGCTGGGTGCAGGAGAGTCTGGTCTTTGTGGATCAACCCTGTTAGAAATAGAGAACAATCATCATTTTAAAGTATATAGCATGCTACTGTTCAAAAGGAGACGGAATGGAAGATATTTAGTTAAAAGAAACAAGGGGACATAATAGGAAATGTGCAAAGTAGATACAGAATATGGAAATGCAATTTAAAATGAATAATATTATAACCCCTAATCTAAAATCAGAAATTAAAATGAACTGATTAACATAAATATAATAATAATAATCAACAATCACAGCCTTTAAAGCAATGACTGTAAATAAGGACAGTAAAGATTTTTAAAATGTGTTGTAAATTGTTGTTGTAAATAAAACACTCATCTAAAGTCCACTCCTGTTCCACTCATTTTGGAGTTGCACCCTCTAGGCGAGTCCCCAGAAGTTATTTTGCTCACCACTAGGGGGTGTAGGGAGTCAACAGGGGGGACATTGGAATAGACCGTTTGTCAGCCTTCTGATTGGTCCCTGAGACTCCCTGACTGGCCAACCAGAAAAAAAAACATTCACTTTTCGCTACCTAGGGTCGAGTTATGCAGTGGGAGAATCTCTCTTCAGTCTTCACCGCAGTGCCATGATGCGGAGCACGGCCAGCGTGCAGTACGGCGCTGCGCGGTCATAGCGATTTCGATCATTATAATGAATAAGCTTCAACAGACTAGTTCACATGAACCTTATCAATGTAACTAAGAGTTTCGATTGGGTACATATATTTTAAATGGGCAGAATTACGACAGGCAGCCTATTATGCAGTGGAATTATAGGCTGGCTGTCAGATTCCTACCCAAGATGCACTGCGCTTTCTCTCTCTCTATCTGTCCTCTGCCTGTTCCAGAGGATTAAACTAATTAAAACATATATTTTCGGGGGAAAACTCCTGTTTTGCAAAGTAACTACTGTACTTTCTTCTTCCCTATGTATTAATATCACGTAGATGTGTTTCTTTTGGTACTTTAAATAGCTATAATGAGGCTATGAAAAATCATCCACTTCCATTATAAAAGAATCTGCCCTGGTTTTTTCGTCCCACCTGCACACACACACACACACACACACACACACACACACACACACACACACACACACACACACACACACACACACACACACACACACACACACACACACACACACACACACGTGAGTGCTTATTTTCGCTGAAACTATAGGTCTAATGATCGGCTTTTGGTAGTAGTCAACAGTGCATGGTTTTCACGATGTTAAAAGGTTTATCGGTGCGAGTCAAAAACGTTAACGTGCTGAGTGATGACATAGGATTTGTGAATATAAATGAACCTTGATTACGTTCACCTGGGAAAATCTCGATATTCCGACGTCCCATTAGTCCGACTGAGGTCTTTGCACACTGCTGCGTTTTTTGGGCCGAATATCGTAGCAAATTCCAGAGCACGTAAATAAAAAAAGCTACCTCATGTTATATCAATCACGTTTGCACAATGCCGCCCGTTTCGCACACGGTTCGGTTCGGTTCGGTTCGATATTTTGGTGTCACAAAGAAACAGAAATGTGCTTGATTTATAAATATATTTTTATAACTACATATTTTTTTTCGTTTTAACGTTGAACCATACAGTACCTAACCTCTAGGGTAGTGGTTATCTAAGTGGTTCTCTAAGGGGGTTCCAGGTGAATGTGGATGTGGAGTGGTATTGTATTGTATTGTTCGGTACAGGGTCATTCGGTTCGGTACTCCCTCGTATTGAACAGTTCGATACCGGTACAAGTATTGTGCAACCTTAATATATATATATATATATATATATATATATATATATGGGGGTGGCGTTGGCATGGGGAATCTACCTATTTACATATATGCGTATTCTGCACTGTTGTTCTGCAACGCTATCCTCACTCCAACAAAGTTATGTAATAGTCGGGGATCCACATGCCCAAAAGCTCAAGGAATAGGGTTGCACCTGTGATGTTCTGCCGCACTTTTTATTTCTGTTTTATCTATTAGTTTGGTCATTAAGGTCCACAGAATGAGAGGCCTGCTCTGCCGGAAACATCGCGAAGAAAAGTTATGGCCATTTGTATATTCACAGTCCCATTGACTCCACTACACAGGAACAGAAAAAAATATATATAAAAGAAAAATCTGCTTTAAGTAGCATGTGAGGGGTCAAACTGAAGGGTTTTCATGATTCTGAATCCATTGCAAGCATTGTTTTGCACAAAAAACATTCCTTGGGCTAGAAAACAAACTGTGAAAAGTGATGACTTATCACTGTGATGACTGTGAAAAGTGATGACTCATCACTTTTCACACTTTTGTTGGTCCGTTTTCTAGCCCATGTTTTTTGTGCAAAACAAATGCTTGCAATGGATTCAGAATCATGAAAACCCTCCAGTTTGACCACTCACATGCTACTTAAAGCAGACTTTTTCTTTTTTATAATATATTTCCTTTCCTGTGTAGTGGAGTCAATGGGACAGTGAATATACAAATGGCCATAACTTTTTTTCTCGATGTTTCCTTGCAGAGCAGGCCTCTGATTCTGTGGACCTTAATGACCAAACTAATAGATAAAACAGAAATAAAAAGTGCGTCAGAACATCACAGGTCCTCTCCCATTTTGAGGGACTGGATCCCCGGCTATAAAGAAAAAAAGATGATTTGATTTTAGCACTCAAACTCTCAACATTTAGAATCTGTAACCTCTGTTAATCTGTAATCCACGCTCACAAAAATCATAGAAATAAAAAAAGTGAAGTCACAGAAATAAATATCCACAAGTGTTACATTGTAAATCGTAGACTTTGTCTTCAAATGTCAATGTATGACAAATTTTATGTAGATTCCATTTCACAAGTGCTCTTGAATAAAATCTACAATCTCTTAAATGTTGTCCTTTACAGTAGAAGTGAGGATAGAGGAGCTAGGACCGATGTCATGTTATAAGCCAGGATGATTTTTGTCTAGTTTACTAGCCTGAAACCAAGAAAGTGTCACTATCCAAAGACAGAATTACCTTCCTGATTGTCCAGAGGACATGGTTGGATCATTTTCCATTGACACTCGACTGGGGGAAGGAGTTGTGTCTTCTTCTTGTCTCACCTCTATAACTCCTTATAAGAACCAAGAATATGGTTCACATATTCAGTTCTGCAGAGGACAGACAGGTGTCATTGATATGAATGGAATAGAATGAATTCATATCAAATTATTTGAGCTGCAAAAGTTTGCAAAGGTTTCACTTTTTTGTACTGAAACCAGAAAGGACATTCTGATGCCATAAATGCACCCCAGCTTGAGTCTTGATTTTACTAGTTATTTATGATCCAAGATTACATGGAACATCACAAGGAACATTACATACAGTATGCCTACCTTCAACAAAAATATAATCACATAAATGTACAGATACTGTCAGGAATACACAAATTAATCCAGAGGTAATTTTTTATTATCAACCCTGGACTAGATTGATTTTAGAACATGCTAAATTGACTCATTCATTACCATTGTTTATATCTAATTGAAATTTGAGATGTTACTGGTCTGTCTGTTGTTTGCTTACGTAGAGCACTGAATAAATCACCCCCAAAATGAAGTCATATTATTGTCTCTGCTAGGCCAGAGACCATTTTCCATCCCATCTGTCTGTCTGTGTGTCTGAGTGTATGTCCATTTGTCTGTCTGTCTGTTTGTCCATCAATCTGTGTGTATGTGTTTAAAGAATGGCCCATTTCATATAGTATAGCTTGGATGTAATTAAAATATGTTCATCACGATAATATTGCAGCAGGCAAAGAGGGCGTGGCATGTCCATTTAGCTTGCCACAAGCTGCTATAAATTATGAGGTTTTTTTTGTTTCTTGATTAATTGTAATGGAGTAATGATTTTTTTCTTTTCTTTTTTTTAAGAAAAAGTCTTAAAGGTCCTTAAATTGTCACTTCACTCTCATTGTGCCCAACCCACAGGTTGAGAACCACTGCAGTAGTGTGACTCTCACTCCTCCCTGGTGACAGAGTTACCCACCACATAGCTAGCCAATATGCATTCAGTGGAATTGCATATTTACTTGTTTATAAGCTGTGGCCTACAGAGCAGAGACCTGGGTTGGTCGGTGTACAGCAGTGCCCAGGGTTACCACAACTGGCACCAGGATTGGAACATGGTATGGAGGAACGTCGAACTGCCCGGGTCGAACTCCTTCAGGGATTGATGGACTCCACATATTTTATAAACAATTGTTGGAATTCATAGGAGTGCAAGCACTGGGAGTTATAATTTGAGGCATTCAGTTTTCTGTTTTGTTTGACTCAGTTCCCTCTGATAGATATTGTAAAAAATAGTAGCTCAAAAGCTGGTAGATAGGCTATTTTCCTCATTCTTAAATGATTAGAAAAATTGGCTCTGGTATTATAATATGCAAATCTATCTACGACCTTTTCTACTGCAGAGGTAATAATAAAATAGGTTATCTGGCGCCAACTGCTGGTGGAACTGAAAACAACAAGGAGAGTTAGATTCTACAAGTAGCCTGATTTCAGAGAGTGGGCGGGTCTATGGGCTGGAGAGTAGAGACTACAAATTAGTCTCCACTTAACTTTCTATCGTTCTTTCTCGCCAAAGTCGCCACCTAAGCTAGCTGGATCACAGTCGTCTCAGTCTGTCACGAGTCACGACCTATGAGTCATGACAGACAGGTCATGTAGCCTACTCATTATTCGTCTTCCGTCAGTTCAACTGACTCGGTTGTGAATCTCCATGAACAGAGTAATGCCTCATTCACACTACATATATATAGTTGAACGTTTTGCTTGGTAATTCAATGTAATCTCAATGGAAACCAGCTTTAAAGCTTTCAAAGCTTTGTCTTGAGCGTCTCCTGTATCTTTAAAGCTGGTTTCCATTGAGATTACATTGAATTACCAAGCAAAACGTTCAACTATATATCTGTAGTGTGTACACAGCTTAACGGTAACAGACCCACACTGGACGAGAATATGTACTGGTCCTGAAAGATACATAACGACGTATCTTTTGAGTATACTAATATACTGTAACGTTTAGCGGACTGAGTGAGGCAGCTCGCTCCCGCTCCCTACGATACTGGGACGCGAACCCCAGCCCCCAATCAGCAGAAGAGGAAGCAACCCGCAACGCCAAGATGAAAGCCTGGCTACGCGAGGCTACAAGAAGGCTAGCTCTCGTCAAAGCCCCCGCCAGAGCCTTCTACCTACGGAGAGTTGCGTCACTCCGTCTCCCGTTCACTTCGCTTCTACGCACACATCTATTGGCGTATAGTGACAAACGGCGAACCGGAAGTTTACAAAATGCATTGAAGTCTATGAGGTGTAAAGTGACAATGAACCACGTGACCAGCGCTGTTTCTGACCCCGCAGTGGCAGGACTCTCTGATTAGACGACTCTGGCCCCCGCGAACCACTGAGCAGCTCCTACCGTAATTACACTACTTAATGCGAAATGTATTTTGGATTCAGTCATGGCATCGTAAAAGGTCACTTTAAACGTAACCGTGATACACAATTTTAGAACGAACACCACCACCAGCAATATGCTCATGTAGGCTAAATCAGTACCAATACCCCCAAGGAGATTACCCAAATTATCAACTGGCCGTTACGCACTTTTCTGTGCAGTGTAGGCTAGGCCTACTATAGCTGTCCGTGATCCCACATCCCTGTAATAACAAGTGGAGAAAACTGGTAGGCTATAGCTACTTACTTTTACTGTACTCGCCAATGATAGATATGCCCGATTACCGTCATTCTCTGATATATTATTTTGCCTGTATAATCTTACTTGCACTGTTGCACACAACGATTTTAGTCTTGACTTTCAGTAGCCCCATATAGAACCTCACCCGTCGCTAGACTTTCAGTTTCTGTTTTGTAGAGTGACGACGCCTTTAACTTTACAGGTGGGCACTAACCTCGCGTCACCAGGCTTTCTAGGGGGAAATAGGTGGGCAGGCACTATAGCTCTCCTTAAAGGGATATTTCACTTTCAAAAAACTTGTTTTCATTTTATCGTCTAATAAGGCTTTTGGGAACACCCAGACAGTTTTTGAATTCATTCATTCAGTATTTAGATATTTGATATTCATTTCCCCCATTTTGCCCCCTTCCAGGACCTTCCTATACAAACCCATTATAACGTTTTAATTTTCTTTTTATCCACAACATTCCAACGTCCCATCGTGCATTGCGCAGAAGGTTTGCGGCAGCTTCCGGCTCCGCAGCCGAGTGTGATCTAGCTCACAACGGTTGCATCTGCGATGCGACGTGAGCTTGTATGTCAGCTGTTCTCCGGAAGTGGAGATGCTACAGTAAATTCTCCCGGAAACAGGTGGATAATCTTTTTATTGTATTTAATCATTTTCATTTCCCCCAAAAATGAATAGAAATCAATGAATGTATTCGGAGGGTGTCTGGAGTCACCAGTAAAAAGGACAGGTGTTTTAATTGAATCTATCATGGTTAAAATGGAGTTTGAAGTGATAATGAGTTTGTATGAGACACATGAGCACCTACAAATTCACGCCCACAATGGACCGTTCGCAACTCCGCCCCTCCAAACACTGTCTCCGCCTCGACCATACCACAGATTTTTACACATTAAATATTAATTCCGTTTTGGACCCAGAGCTTCGAAATCTCTTCCAATCCGTCAACAAGGCCTATATGCATTGGAAAAATATTTAAACCTTCACAACTTTTAAAACAATACAACAGAGGAATATATAAGGTGCAGCAGAGGAATAAGGAATAAGGCCTGGCTGGTGGACCTACAGAGAGCCGTTTACACAGACTCAGACCGATTTAAATATGAATAGACTGTATTGGCTAAAACGCCAATAACCCATGACTACAAACACCTTATTTGTTATGTTAAATAGCAACTGATTAAGTAATGTACATCTGTGAATGAACAGGGGTAGCCTACAACGCAAATTGTTGTATTTCAGCTCTGCTTTGGACTGCAGTGGGGCATCATGGTACCATCTTGAAATTTGGTGTCTGTACTTAAACGGCCAATAGAGACGTATTACTTAAGCCCCGCCCTCTTAAGCCCCGCCCATATCTTCCTATTGGCTGAGCTTTAAACAGCTATAACTCCAGTTTGCAGCATGGTAGGGTCTTGAAACTTAAGTACTTAGATGGCCAATAGGGACGAGATGATAAGCCCCACCCCCCTGTCTTACTATTTGCTGAGCTTTAAACAGCCATAACTACAGTTCTTGTTATGGACAGAATAGTAGGGTAAATCTTTATCCCCAAGCATACACGTTGTCAAAGAAAAAAAAAAAAAAAAAAAAAAACAGTAATTGGCCTGCTGCACCGTAGCTCAGTAGGTAGAGCACGTAGGCCTCTACCAGGGCTGGGGTTCTCTTCCCAACGAGGGGAGATAAATAGCCCAGGGACAACCTCCGCTGAAGTGTGGAAGTGACGTCACATCCGGCCAATCGTGGAGGTGTGAGGCTGCAGATAGGTGCCTCTTGCTTTTTGCCTTAGATAAATCAGCAGGTAATACAGTTGACAATAGTATTATACCTGTATTGCAGCATATGAACAGCTTCTGTTGCATCTTTTGAATAATTCTAAATATGTTGTTTTTTAATAGACATCTAAGGCCGAATGAAATTATTAGTTATAATTAAACCAAAAGTGGGTAAATTAAATTATATTGTTTCAAGCCAAAATTCAACCACTTCCAAAGCAGCTAATTTGACAGAGCAACCTTCACTTGTAGTTATGTATACTGTACATTTACTCACATATGGGGGTTGATTACATGGTCCACCACTGAAGGAGTCTGCATCCTAGCCTATCAATGTAGTCTCCTCCCACCACAATATTTTTAGGAGGAGATTGTCAGTGAGTAACTCTGTCACAACCATAGATTATATATAAAAGGTCACAACAGCTAGTAGTAGTCAGTCAGTCAGTCAGTCAGTCAGTCAGTCAGTCAGTCAGTCAGTCAGTGAGCAGCAACACAGGATGGAGCAAAAATCCCTCTACCTTGTGAGTACAAACACATTATAGTACTACATTTCATTAAATTGGGATAATTAAAGCAGCACTATGTAACTTTTAAATGAATACATTTAAATGTTGTCCAATCTGTATGGTAGACTAGAGTATGTTAATTAATACAATACAACTTATACAATTAGGGTGGTTGTCTCCCTGCTCTTCTATTGATACATTAGATCATGTCAAAGGTCATGTTTCACCTATACACAGGATCTGACAATAATTATGAATGAAGATTCATCGTCAAGATTCAATTAATCCCCTAAGCAAGCAGGCAGGCTCTATTAGCTCAAAATATGTGCCTGTGCCTATTTAAATAAAAAGTACCAGGAGGACATTTGCCGGTATTTATTATTATTACACAAATTATTCTGAGGTATTTATTTTTTATTTTTGTGGACTTTTGCATGGATGCCCGTTCTGTGATGGACTCATGGCTCTATGGGGAACTTTGTTCTGTGCTTTTTTTTCTTTCTTTTCTTTTATATTGGACTCTTTTTTCACCTTTTTAATGGATGGACGTGGTGCATGCGTGCGTGCGAGTGTGCAAGTATGTAAGCACTACTAAGCAGGACTGAGTTGCAATCCCTAAATTGAATTGAAAGGCTTTAATTATTCAGGAAGGACTATTTCAGAGACAATGACACCATAGTGAGGATGAAATGATGTTCCATTTAGGGACATTGATGATGATGAATTAGAATCTGTTAATTCTGTTAACTAGAAAAAAGCGCACCCCCGGGCGTGTGTAGGCCTACTGTAGCAATGACAAATGTGAGTAAATGCATAAGGGTATGTGACATGGGAAATAAGGTACGTTGCAGTATTTGGTATTAGAGTAGAGGGTATATATATGCTATCATAAAGGTAAGCAACTTATAAGATAAGCTTTATTTGAGAAACCAGAGCAAAATTGTGGATCCTCCTGCAAGGCCTCAATAAAGCAGATATATATAGCTGATATATTTATATATAGTCTACTTTAGCAAGATATGATGAATATGTCATGCAGAGGAGAACGTAAATGACCTTCAGGATGCTCAGTGACATCATAGAAGGTTTCCGTAGCTGCCCCAATCCCAGTTTTTTCTTTCTACAGGCAGGTGTCCGGGTGAATTTCACCAGGCATTAGTGATAGAGGGTAAAATAATAATACCATTCTTCCACAATTGGCAGTTGACTGTGCCATCACTGGACCATGTTCCTGGAATGGCTGGACCAAAGAAGAAGTTCCCAGCTCCTTTACCTTAAAAAAATATAAAAATAAATTTGGCGGTAGTTGCCAGGGTCAAGTCCTGGGGGACTTAACCCTGCTTGCTTGCTTGATAGATAGATGTATAATGTGGGTAATGATTGGGGCAATGGAGTTTGTCGGGGCCAGCGGCTTTGTATTGTGGTAGGGCGCTCAGTTTATTAAACTATATGCTAAATAGGGTAAAGGTTAGTTTCCAGTACTTTTCTTAGTTTTTTGTTGTTGTTGTTTCTTTTGTAAATTCAAGTTGTTATTTAATTTCTCTGTAGTTGTTTCTGTGTTTTGTTATGTTTTGTTTGTTGTCTGTTTTGTGTTTAAAGGGTAGGCACCAATTTGGGCCCATTTCATCAAGTACTTTACGGCCAAATTATACCCATATTTTGATCTTACCGGCATTTAGGACAATTCCCAAGTTACGGTCAGATTCAGTAATATTTTTTGTCAGGGATTTTTTCACTTTTTTGGTAATTTATTTTCCTATGAAAGAAAAGAAAAGAAAATGCATTGTATTAATTTATTCCTAATGACCATGTTAAATGGGAAGATCATGTCAGATGGTCTTTAAATTCAATTAAAGTTTGGTCTAAAAAATATAGTTTGATAAGGCAAGTTATATCTCTATCTATGTAAAATGTAATAACATCATTAATATTAATACTACCATTCATATTTATACTAACAGGACCATTTAGCGTTGACATTAACACTGTTAATAATACTAATAGTCAAAACCTAAACATTGCTTATTTTTGTCTTATTTGATATAATCTATTGTGCTTTTACATTTATTTTATGTATTTTAACGCTTATATGCATTCAACTTGTGGAAAGCACTTTGAAGTGATGTGAAGCATGCTTGCCTGTCCCCCCCCCCCTCTCTCTTTCTTTCTTTCTTTCTTTCTTTCTTTCTTTCTTTCTTTCTTTCTTTCTTTCTTTCTTTCCTTCTCTCTCTCTTCTCTCTCTCTCTCTCTCTCTCTCTCTCTCTCTCTCTCTCTCTCTCTCTCTCTCTCTCTCTCTCTAGTGGTTATTTCCATGGTGATTGTCTCAAAAGAAGTTCAAAACAGTGGTGATATTATGAGAGGTATGTCTATGACCAGGTGTTCAAATTATCCACAACTATCAATGGAAACAGGGAACTCTGAACACATAATCATCCATACTCAAATCTAGCCTCACGTAGCCACTAGCCAGACATACTGTGTTTGGATTTGCAGATGGCAATATTGTATATATATTTTTTTTGCAATGTCAGATTCGTCTGGATACACAAGGCTAGATCAAATCCATCTATCAATAAATACACTTCACTTAAATACACTTCTCTGTCTCTGCCCTCAGTCGATCTCAAATTCAGTCCGGACAGATCTCAGTTTTTTATATATGAGTCTGTCTTTCTGAGCTGTGACGACAGACAGTCTGACTCTACTGTCTGGAGAGTGAAGAGAAACAATATGGCAAACGTCACCTCTGAGTGTGGCGATGAGGACTGGGGGAAGATGAACACCACTGGATGTCTCCTTAGTCCCTTGTACACATTTGCACACATGGGAGTTTACTGGTGTGAGTCTTCAGAGGAGAAGAGTGACACTGTCAATATCACTGTGACTGGTACGTTCAGCAAATCAACTTTGTGCTGTTGTTCTGTTCATGTCAACACTTTATCATGTTGGGATAGTGTTGTTCAGAGTGATAGTGTTGTTCAGTCAAAAGTTCTGCTGTTATTCATCATTGTTCAGATAAAGCTGTGATCCTGGAGAGATCTGTACTTCCTGTGATGGAAGGAAGTGATGTCACCATGCGATGTAGGACAGAGAAGACTTCCTCTGACCTCTCAGCTGATTTCTATAAAGATGGATCCTTCATCAGGACTGAGTCTACAGGACAGATGACCATCCACAATGTTCACAAGTCTGATGAAGGATTCTACAAGTGTCACATCTCTGACCTTGGAGAGTCACCAGAGAGCTGGGTGGATGTGAGAGGTGAGATAGTTGTGTAATAGTATGTATCACACACCCACACTTTATTTGTCCTGTGGACAAGGAAGGAAACAATTACTGAGATGTGCTGATTGGTCAGCTGCTGTATAACCCTATAGGGCTAATACTACAGCTGAGTGAGCTGACCAATAAATTAGCAAAAGCTGTGTCTTATAGAGGTTATAGGACCAATAGCTGATCATGGCGAGGTTGTCCACCAGTAATATACTGGCTAACAGTGCAGCTGCACTGGAGTGTATCCATAGTCATACTGTATATACTGTATACTTATAAAGTGATAATGCCTCTGGATGGCCTGTATCGTAATGACTGACATGGTGGCAGGGCCCAGCACTTCAGCATCCTAATGGTTGATAGATGGAAACTGCTCCATACCCCATGGTGGGATGGCTTTTGATACAGTAGGTAATCATTACCATGATGTGGCTGTGGGAGTGAAGAGTAATATTCTTTCATTGGAAAATCCATTGGACGGTTAATTCAAAGTATTGCACAAATGCTAGTATTTTCTCATTGTCATTGTCAATAAAATAAGATTGATTATGTGATAAACACATTTTCAATAGAAATAAGGTTATGATTATGTGATAAACAAATTAGCACTCAGGGTTCGCTTGAGTTTATCCAAACAAGCAGGTATCTCAGCACTTTCACTCAGCCAGGATACTATACTAACTGCCTCATAAACTCAACTAATTAATGTATTTCTCTCTATTTGTAAACATTATGCTTACTCTCAACTCTAAGCCTAAATATATGACACAGATTATGTTTCAAGAGGAATATGCATCTCCTTCTGCTTCAGTTTCTCCAGCCTCCAAAGAAAACAACCAGCCAGACAACGATCAACCAGACCCTCCCTCTGTCTCTCTGCCTTCATATTTCTACCCTCTGATGGGGGCTGGAGTCTCCATCTTTCTACTGATTCTGGGTCTGTGTTTCTGGAAGAAATGCAGAGGTAAGGCAACTATGTTCTCACAGAGTAATTTGGAGAAAACAATGATTTGTACTTGCAGCTAACATAATTTTTCCATGTATTGCTCAACCAATTGCTGTCGGCTGTAGGACAGACAAACAGAGTAACATATTTGAACCCATTTAGGACAGGAACCCCTTTTGAGGTACTTGTTGCTATAAACAGTATATAGCAACATAAACCTTTGGTAATTTGGGAATAAATAGGAATATTTGAAGTTTTTCAGATTTAGAGGCATTTTTAGAATCGGCCTCAGTCCTAAATGGGTTCAGGATGGAATTTGCACTGGACGGAATTAATTTGTAAGTGTGATTCGAGTTGCGGTTCTTGTCTAAGCTGGACAAAATGTGGACAAAATATTTCCCAAATATGGATATGACTGATGTCAGACCACATGAGACTCACACAATATGTCCAAGGCATCGCCTACGAAAACAATGATAGCGAGCTGGCATCTTTTTCGCGACCATGCAGCACAGCTGATTTCTTTGTTTGAGACCCATTCCATAATGCTCAATATCACCACGGGTAGATAGCTATTTCAACCAGATTTGCCTTGTCGGAACTACCTGTTGTATAATCATTGAATAACTCTACATAAAACATTCTGTAAATATTCAAATATTTATAACTTATCTTTTTTACGTTACAGATCCATGTTGTGTCAGGTAACTATTGATCTCTGTCTATTCATCAAAATGATAGCAGTATAGCATCTTGTTTTCTATTTCATTTCTGCTAAATATCTTTTATTACAGAACCGTTAAGTCTCAGGGAACCAATCAGAGCTCGGCTGCAGACCAGAGGACCAATCAAAGTGGGGCTCCTGATGATATATACTGCCCACTGCAGTATGGTCAGTCTTTAAACCAATCATGGTCGTTAAGGACACATTTTTTCTTTCTTTCTTTAGAGTAACATATTATTTTTGTACCCCCTTCTCTCCAATTTAGTCGTTATGCCAATTAATTATTGATTGCTTGCCATTGCTGTGTCCTACTGGCTACTGACTCACCTGCTATTGAGGAGCCCCTATCGGGGGGATATAGAGCCCTCACCCTACTCCTCCCGCTCAACATTCCCCGCTGACAGGTGCCGCCCTAACCCATAGGTCAATTGTGTTTGTATACGCTCTGCCAAGCTTGATGCACCGTGGCGGATTTGATCTAGCCTTGTAAACCACCTCCTCCTGGAGAGACATTCTATTTGCTCACCAGGAAATAGGAATGGAATCAGAATTGCAGGAAGAGGCAGGTTTGCGAGGCTAGATTCGATCCCCTAGAATCAACAGTGGTACACAGTGGTAACCACTGTGCCACCAAAAATCCCTTGCTTGTTTAGTTAGGAAACCTCTGACAACTGGTTATGTTATCTAAACTAAAGCATTTTAAGTGATTAAACAATGAATGTCCTTTTTTTTTGTCTTTGCTTTTTCATTGACAGACTGAATTGAAATCATGTTTGAAATGACACAAATCAGATACACTGTTTATGTGTTTACGTTTAGGTGACCCAAGCGTGTATGGAGTAATCCAACACTCAGATGTCTATGAAAATGGTACCGTACAGTATATACTTTTTAATGTCAAACTCAATGATTTTAATCTAATTTATTTTGGTTTTTAGTTTTGGTTTCATAACTTCTTTGCATTTGACCCATCAGTGTAGTGTCCAGTCCTAGGGTTCGCTCAGGAAGCAGTTAGAGGTCCAGTGTCTGTCAGGGAAACGTCAACATGAAGTCAGGAGGAGCCTGGAATCGAACCGAGAACCTTCTGAGAGTTCAGCACACTACTACCTGTCACACAGTCCACTGTGGAGGGAGTACATATGTTAATGTGACTTTTATATTATATTATATCTATATTATAACTCTTAACTCTATAACATTCTGAGTAACTCTCTCTCTCTCTCTCTCTCTCTCACTCTCACTCTCACACACACACACACACGCACGCACGCACGCACGCACGCACGCACGCACACACACACACACACACACACACACACACACACCGGATGGTAATGTAGAATCATAAGATATTGAGTCCTTATGATTTTGTATAACTATTTTACTTATTTAATATCTTTTTTTAGGTTGGTGATGTCCAGTGAAGGTTAATTGTGATAAGTCTACTTGTGTAATAATGTTGTGTTGACTTTGGTAATAATGTGTGAAATTTCAATACAGTTTTCATTTAATGCGTTTTGTGAGTGTCCGTATATTTTCAGTCCTTTAAATGTCACATCTGTACTTAATTGTGTGAATATTCTTCATTAATCATTATAAACTATATCTTAATTGTTTTGTGCAAACAAATAATTTGCTATAAATAATAAATATGTTTTGAATTGATTCAAATGCTTCCTGCTTCTGTCTATGAATTATATTCATTGCAGGTAATTAGTAATTAGATAATTAGAATCATCTATCAATCTATATGTTCTTTGTGGAAGATTTGGGGACTAAAACCAGGTCTGATGTTTATTGACAGGATGATTCCAACACCAATACTTTTTTTTTATTACTTTGTTTTGTGAGTTGTCCCATTATGTGTGAAGCAGGTCAAGACTCAAGACCATTCACTTACAGTGACCCTGACCCAATATTCCCCTCAGGAGCAATCACTTGTCAAGTCTTGTCAATCTAAAGGCCTTTTTACGTGTAAAAAAACGCACCATATTATTGTCCGAATGTGGACAAATTCAGACCCGGTGTGCATGAGGTCATGTGTTAATTTATTGTAATGTTTTTCTGTGTAGAAAATCAGACCCTTAAACCTATATCAACATAACTGAATGTTATCTCATGTCAGTCCTAACATTCCTATCTCTCTACTACCTAAATGTATAGCATTTAAGGACCCTGACCTGGAATGATCTTTATTGTTTTAATAGATGTTTGAATTGAGTGCAAGAAGGAGAGCCTGAGTCAGGGTTACAGCTTTTTCTTTTCTTTTTTTTTGCACACATACCCCACCCTCACCCCATTCCGTACCTCCACCTCTCAGAAAAAACAAGTTTCTCTCTATTTCTATATATATTGAAACATCTACATATATTAACCACAGCAGCAAAGAGTTCAATGGAAACACAGCCTATCGACAATGAGCTCCGTGGTCTGTGCATGTAGCTGTTGCATCCTGTGTAGATGCTCTGTGGTTCTAAGGTGTAAAAAAACATAAAACAAAGATCATTTCTGTACTCTGCTGCAGTCCTCATGAACACTTACAAGTGATACTGCTTCATGTTTGTAAACTGTGTATACACTACATAATTCTTCTTCTGATGCTGTTGTTTTGATTGTTTTTGATTGAATTACCAGACAGAAATGTAAAACAGCACAAGTGCAGGATTACACCAATGGAATGTGGAATGTGTGAAATGTGCATGCAATGATTATTCACTGACATTCAACCAACTACAAAGTCTAAAATTAAGGGAACACTCAGAAAAGATGCAACCGAGCAAATCTAAATTTATAAAGCCAAACATCATCAGCAAAACAATTATGATGCCAGTTCAATACTCTCTTCAACACGTGTGTGTCTCTGTCTGAGGTGCAAATACATTACTCCTTTACCATCCTTTACTTCAGGGTTACCCAAACACTGGGACGGGAGTAGAACCCATTTTTGGGTCACTGACCCAATTTTATTGTTTGTGAGTAATATCCCCCTTTTTTTCTTTTCTTTTTTTCCCTAAATTGTAAAAAAAGGATATTTTGTTCTCCAAAAGATCAAAAAAATTCCCATAAATGTAAAAAACCTTTAACAGTGAAAATAGCAGATCTACAAGCTCACAGTGTTTCACAGTGTGCCACATTGTGACGTGTTGTGCGATTGTAAATCGTCTATATTCAAAAAAGTCAAATCAATAGGGCTTAAGCGATTCCTTCATAATGTATTTATGTAAGTTTGGGTCCCAGGGAGACATCAAATTAATCTTTTGGGTGTCAAGCTGAAAGTCTGCTCTACTTGCACAGCAGCCTTTACTGGTGTGAGTTCACATCAGGGGAGAGAAGCAATCATGGTCAGTGGTGTGCCCATTTCTACGTAGCCTATGAACATCATGAGTGTTGCGCTATCGTTGTGTTATCAAAGTCATAACAGTTTAACCTTACAGAGTGAGTTTAAAGCTGTGAGTGTAAGGTACTTTCTGATCTTAAAACAAAGTCAAAGAAATAACCATAAAGCATCATGAGGATGTGCATGAGATTCTGTTGCAGGCCTTGTGGTTTCCTGTTTTCAGGGGGAGACAACTCAGCCATGTTGCCACATATCCTGTCAGACCCACTGCTTTAGACATGACCAACATGATGAACATCAACGATGATAATCTGATCCATCAATATAACTATGTCTGGATAATTCAATGAATATGTCTGAATTAAGGCTGGGCGATATTAGGAAAACCTTCGATATTCAATAACGTTGTTGAACACCTTGGTATCGATATTACTCACGATATTAGAAAACAATTGCATAATATAGTTTTTAATGTTTTTCTGCTTTAGGTCCACTGCCTGCCTAACCCAGATAATGAATAGCTTATGCAGGCACATTAGTACACATAGAATAAAGAAATTAAATGTCTTTATTCAAATGTCCATTTTCCAACAAGGGTTTTATTGAAATAACCACACCTGGTTACAGATGGACTGCTTTTTTGCATGTGCTACGTAGATGGGTCTGTTAATTATTTTGACACATAAACCAACACCAAATTTACAGCCGTCTTCGTCGATGTGTATACCTCACATGTTGATACCTCGACATAGGTACATTTTCGATATACTGTATTTCCCAGCCTTAAGGCCCTTTCCCACTGGGCCAGATAACAGATAAAAAAATCTCTTTCTCCAGATATTTTTTCCATTCAAAGTGGATGGTAGATACAGATAAAAAAATATCTGCCACAGATATTTCTTTTATCTGTGGCAGATTTTTTTTTTTTTTTATCTGTATCTACCATCCACTTTGAATGGAAAAATATCTGGAGAAAGAGATTTTTTTTATCTGTTATCTGGCCCAGTGGGAATGGGCCTTAAGTCTGAATACCCTAGAACTCTGACAAAAATCTATAACTTATTTAGTCCATTGGATACCAAAGCACAAGCATTGTACCAAAGAACAAACATTTGAATGACCTTCCACAAATAAACTTACCAGCACTGCTTATTACAATTATTTACAATTACTACTGCAGTAGTTCTGAGTGAACCCAGCATGAGACAGAGTGCAGGGTATTACAGTATGTTTACCGGTATTAATAAACTACAATGTGTGATGTATATATTCTACTCCAAATATGGGCTTACGGTTCCATCACCATGGCATTGTCATGATGTGTGATCCTTGTGTCCCCATGGTCTTTGTCTTAATAAACTCTTTGAAAACTACTGGTTCCTTTTCACATGAAGTGGAACCAGAAATTCTATTTTTTCGATAGGCAAAGACATTATGGAACTAAACTTGGTCTGAAAGTCCATAAAAACAGAGCACTTAGGTGGTCTAAAGTTTAGACCACCTACTCTGATTAGACTCTAAACAATATGATATTGAATCATAGGGATTATCATGTGATACTAGGTGATGGTTGTCATGTCTCATTTAGGCCACCAGATGTCATAAGGAACCTTGAGGTTCCTGGCCTCTTGAGTTCACAAATATGTTCTTCTCCATCATCATGAGTCAGCACTACTAAAACTGAACAGTCACTAAGACAATTGTTATTGTTATTATAATTTTTGTTCTTTAGTATACAAATACCTACCTTTTGGCATCACAGCATTTTCAGACATGGTCAGAGGCAGCCTGTAAGTGAACACATGCATGCACAAATGAGTCAGGCGTGTAGGTGTCAGTGGTCAGGGTGTTTGTACTGCAGACTGGTCCCATGATGCAGTGGGAGTATACTGCTGTTGAGAGATTCAGAATAACAGCAACAACACAGACATGACTAGAGAGAGAGAGAGGGGGGGGGGGGGGGGGGTAGTGGAGAGAGAGAGAGAGACAGACAGACAGACAGACAGACAGACAGACAGACAGACAGACAGACAGACAGACAGACAGACACAGACAGACAGACAGACAGACAGATCAGTTAGATAAACACACTTGTGTATTTCTCTCTTTCCACAAACACTGTATCAGAGGTCATGACCTTTCTAACTGTTTGGACAGTTACATAACTCCCTCACTGTCCTTGTCGGCTTAGCAGTACATACTGTACAAAACTATTGTTAGATTCTAGGCTTCTGGAAAGCTACTGACTGAATATTATATTTTCTCCAATTTGAGGTATAGTGGCTCCAAATTCCTATGCTGCTGCTTACGCCTATGTGTCAGGATACTCCATGCCAAATGTCACACTTCTATGTCTATTTTTGTAATATTAGTTAATTAATATTTGCAAGGTATATCATCTACAACTTGTCCAGAATGCAGCAGCCCGCCTCCTTACCAATACCAAAAAACGTGACCATATTACTCCAGTCCTTGCTTCCCTACATCCCGGTTAGATTTAGAATATATTTTAAAGTTCTTTTATTCGTTTTTAAATCCCTTCATGGCCTGGCACCTACTTACCTCTCAGATTTAATTCACCCCTACGTGCCAGCCAGGGCCCTAAGGTCCGCAGACAAGATGCTGCTGGAGCCCCTTTCTACCAATAAGACCACGCTTTCGCAGCATCGGGTCCTAGGCTTGTTGCCCCTCTCCATTAGATCGGCTCAGTCGATAGGTGTTTTTAAATCTTTACTTAAAACGCACTTCTTCTCCATTGCTTTTGATTGTATATAGCTTCTGTTCCGGTCATTTTTTAAATCTTGCTCTGTCATAATGTATTTCATTTGTTGATGTCTTGTTTTGCTTTGTTTTTGTGATGTTTTTAACTATGTTCAGCACTTTGGTCAGCTTTGCTGTTGTAAATGTGCTATATAAATAAAGATTGATTTGATTTGATTTGATGCTAAAAGTAAAAGAATAGCGGAAAAAAGGTAGCGGGAAACATCCTGGGCTGGGCTTGCATGGCTCCCAGACTATAATCTCGGACAGGAGCTCACTATTTCCATAGACACCGCCTTGGTGACATTGGTTCCAACTACTAAAAACCTTGGTGTGGTCCTGGACTGCCAGCTCTCATTTAAGGCACACATTGTCAGTCATCCGATCCTGTAGGTTCAAACTCTATAACATTCGTAGGATCAGACCCTTCCTCATGGAGTAAGCCCAACTCCTCATCCAGACATCAAAATCTGACTACTGTTAACTCTATCCTCACTGGCCTCCCAGCATGTGCACTTAAGCCTCTCCAATTTATCCAAAACGCTGCAGCATGATTGTTCAATTAGACCAAATTCTCACATGTCTCCCCCCTTCTCCGCTCTATCCACTGGCTCCCTGTTGCAGCCCGCACAGAGCAAAATACCGATGCTGGCCTTCAAAGCAGCCAAAGTATGGCACCTCCATACCTTCAAAGCTTGATCGAATCCTACAACCCCACCCGTTCACTCAGATCAGATGACACAGGGAGGCTGACAGAACCCTCCCTAAAAACCTGTTTTTAGGGCATGTTTTATCTGTTCTTATAAAAAAAAAGCTTTGATCTACCTGTCCTTCTTAGATTACTATTGATGTGCATTTGATGTATTGATCATGTATTGATGTACTGTATTATCTTGCTTATTGTAAGTCGCTCTAGTTAAAGAGCGTCTGCTAAATGCCTAAATTGTAAATTGGCCATGCCTTTTGGCCTGGTGGAGGCAATTATATTCAAACTATAACTATTACAGAATATGAAATAAACCACCACATTTTGTAAAAACTCATAGCTGTAGATAGATCAATCTTTTTGTGCAGAATATCTACATCTATCTTGTTGTTCCCAGAAATGAAAACAGACATGACAGTATCATGTTGTATAGAAATGATAAATGATCTTACGCAATAAAACATATCCGGAAAATAGAAATGTATTGCTGATAGAGTAAAGCCCTACTTTCTCTTTAACATGTATTGTTCCTATGCATCTTTCATTTAAATTATTGTAAAATGTGTTATGGTCTAGTCTTTTTTTATATACTGTACCCTTATATGCATCTACATTATGTAAAGCACTATATGAATTGCCTTTGTGAATTAAATGTGCTGTGTGCAATACAGTATGTGCACCTACTTGAGCAGGTCACAGTGGTGTAGTCATGTGCTCTTCCAGCTTTCTTCCTGCTACTTGTTCTTCAGGCGAGTAGTGGATTCTCTGCAGGTTGCTGCTATCTAGTCCATGTTTAAGGCCTTCGGTAAGGCATTCCACATTTTGGTGGTATAGCAGGAGAACGAGTTTGACCCTTTGTCTGAGTTCCATGGACTAGATGGCAGCAACCACTCTGTACAAGATTTGTGTTAAACCATAAAATCTGCATCAAATCCATGAGTATGTTGGGAGGGAGCTTGCCTGACTGCAAGCGTCAGCCTCTTCACACGCTACGTTTCACTGCGTTTAGGGAAAGAGTCTGATCCTTCGAGGAGACATTCTACTTCTGGGGGGGGGGGGGGCGGTTTAAAGCCTATTGACGTCACACACACACACACACACACACACACACACACACACACACACACACACACACACACACACACACACACACACACACACACACACACACACACACACACACACACACACACACACACACACACACACACACACACACACACACACACACACACACACACACACACACACACACACACACGCTTAGAGCCCCCGACGGCAACGTGGGGTGACATTGCAAAAATACGTTATTTCTCATAACATATTATATGATTGCATGTTTACGTTAGTGCAAAATGGTATTAAAACGTAATGAAACGGCAATATTGTATAGTTTATTAAAATAATTCGAGTCGAGTCCGGCTGACTCCGCCATGACAGTTTTCACGGACCAATCAGAGTCCACTAGCGACTCACGTGGGCAGAAGAGCACCAATCAGAGTCCACTAGGGACTCTCACGTGGTCAGAAGAGTTCTGAAAGGAGGGGGCTGGGGGGGGGCTGGGACCGGAACAGCCTTGGGAATCCACCAGACGCCAAACCATGTGTCCCAAGCATACAACCCTGATTGGCCCATTCAATTCGCCCGCTCTTCGGTCGAGACGAAATGAAATATTTAATCTCCGGGGTCAGTCCACACTACACACCACCCACCAACAGGGGGTGGTAATGTTTGTCTATTGCGCTGCTCAACGTTGCTGTCCCTTATCTGATCAAATCCCAGCGATATCCTCCAGGAATCCACAGGCACATACAGTGTGATGTCGCTGTTAAACAGCGTTTAAGTCCATTAAGGCGTGGTCTGAACTTTTGACTGGACCAGGTGTATGTGCGCGCGTTCCCGTGCGTGCGATGTGCGTGTACTGTGTGATGCTTCAGCAGTTTTGCAGTATGACGAGTTAAAATATAATAGTAAAAAAAAAAACTTTGTAAATTTGTATTTGTTTTATTTGTTATTTGCAGAACATATTATACATAAGCAATATAGAATACATGTGGACAGATTTCCCAAACTTCTGTAACCTTGTTTAAAAACCTTGTTTTGCAAGACATAATAATAAACAACTTGAAACTTTCAACTTTCACAACACACAAAACCTTTATAGAATATTAAGCACATGAAAGAGATTGACTTCCCACTGAATGATTATTAAAGGGAGTTTAGTATATTGGATTGATCAATATATAGGGCCATTATACTCATTATACTCGCATATGATATACAATAGCATTATGTGTTTGTTTCAAAATAGATAATTATGTAGGCCTACATTGGTGTTGATAAAAAAATACTTATCCAGTGTAATTCAAAATGTTCATATCCATATTTTAACTTCAAAAAGAAAACATCAAGCACTAGATAGATAGATAGATACCTTTATTATCCCAAGGGGGAAATTCAGTACTACTCTCAAAAGTGCTAGAAATGTACAAAAGGATAAATAAACATGCTGTCTAGTATTAATGAAACTTGTGTAGAGAGTGGAATCTGATGACTTTAGGGCACAAGTCATTTCTAATGATATCTGAATCTTTGAGAGAAAAATGTATAAGTGGTTGATATCAGCCCTCTTGTTTTCCAAAATATCATAAATGGCATTGACAAATCCATATAGGATGACCGGAAATAGTACAAGCACAAAATAAGCATTTACCTCCAGGCTCCTCCTAAATGAACTACTACAACATTAACATACCAACACAAAAATACACCTCCACCTGACCAACAACTACATATCCAAACCAGAAATATACCCCCACCTGACCAAACTATTAATGTAAACCTCCAAACAGCAAAATACAAACTACAGACCGTCTAACCATCACATCTAACAGAACAATGTAAGCCTAATAACATTGATGATGAATGTCACATTGTGAGCTTATAGATTAGAATAGGGTAAAAGTGGTTAAACTGATATTGATGCTATATTAAGAAATTCGATATCGGAAACCTATACAAAGTCATTGTAACTTCAAACTCTATTTTAACCGTGATTGATTCATCAAAAAACACCAATGATTGGTTATGGTGACTGATATTGTCCTTCTAATACGTGAAGGGGCCATGTCTTTTCAATCACTTATTCAAATATTTCATTTCATTTTTTTAATTTAATTTCCAAATAAATGTATTAAAAGATATATGAAAAGTTTATAACCCCCCCCCCCCCCACACACACACATATGACTGAAATATAAATGTGGCTTTCTAAAAGATTTTAGATATTAGGATTGTTTTTATCATGTTCTGGCATACTACTTTCCATCCTTTTGCTATAAAAGCTTCATGCCCATTGGCAAGTAGGGCATTGGAAACTGTTTCCCTAACAGAGTTGTAGTGACCAGTGACTGGGTTGTTGCCCTGGAGAACAAATGGATCGCACTTTGTCAGACCTCTACCCTCTTAACTGCTGACATTGGTGAACCTGCCAGGAGACTATGCTTCTACTGATATAGTTATTGGGGTCCTTAAGGTACACATAAGCCTCCCAACCACGTCAAGGTGTCGATCCTTCAGGAGGTTTTACATCACATGAGTCAATTTATATTGTAGATTTACGATTAATTTAGATGATCACTAAATACAATTATCGGTGAAGATGTCTTGTTTTGCTCCACATTATAAAGATTGTTTCTGACTTGTACAAAGAAAGCAACAATTTTGTAAGAATATAATACTTCTGCATTTATGTTATTAAATGCATGGAGGAAGGCAAACTTGATTACAGATCCTGGAGAATTCCTTTCCAAATGAGTCTCACCTTGATCAAATTAATTCCTTTGTGAAGTCTCAATACATTATAACATGTTGCAAAGCTTGTGTACCACTATAAAAGTTAAACCATGAGACCTACACAACAGTTTCTTTTTTAAGTGTGCTAATCAGACAAAAATATCATGGGGAACTGGGTTAGTGCCATTAACAATGACCCATAAACGATGAACCAAGCCTTAAGTAAGCTGACACAGGGTCACAGAGGACTGTGGGTAAACCTCAAACCCAACATGGAGCGACTCTGTGAATTCATTCTTGAAGCGGTGCAGGAGTGTGGTCTTGCCCAAGGACACTCTGTAGAAGGCCAGAGTGCCAGCTGACCAGTCCAGATACACTCCAAGACGACAAGACCGGGAACACTTACAGGATATGTCGTCTTTCTTGCCATTATGTGATGCGAAGGAACCCTCGTCAGAGCAGCTCACACTCCAGGACTTCTCATTGGAACCCAGTAGGCTGGCATTCTTGTTTCCTTTCCTCATGATTGCTGCGTACGTTACGCCGATGTTAATTGGTTTGGAGACCTCCACCTCCCAGTAGGAGCGTTCCTTCAGCTCCTCACTGCACAGCACCTGGCAGACAGACTGGAATGGTCGTGGGAGATCAGGGTGCTCCTCTTTAACCCAGGTCACCTTTCTGTTGCCCTCGGACAGAAGGACGTTTTTATTTGCTGTGCTTGGATCCAGGGTAAGCTCACAGGCATCTGAAAATACAAAACATTGTTCGGTTTTCTGAAGTTAGAACTGACTGAATGAAAAGAAAGGGAGCTCTCTATTATCCACAGGGGAGGGGAAAGTATTTAAATTCTGCTTTCACCCAGCTGATGGCTGTTCTCAGATAAGTGTTCGGAGGAATGTTGTTTTGCTCAGGGACAAAGGGGTTAAGTGTGTGTCTCACATACTGTAGAGTAGATGGTTCAACCAGCGACCTTCTGATTACCAGACAGACTCTCTACCCGCTCAGCTACAGCTGTTCTCTAAAGAGTGATCCCACATAATTTTCTCTACCAAATTAGGAAACGCTGTAGAATAACTATCCGTTTTAAGATCAACACTTATAACTATGCCTTATAAATATTTAACAGATCACGAACAAGCTATCAATAAGAATACAGGTCTGTTCGCTCTCTTGGCCGTTCGCCCCGGGCGTCTATCCGGCGTAATGTTAAAATGTAACATTAAAACCTACGTTGTTAAATAATTGTAGTGGAGTAAAAGTACAATATTTGGATCCGATATTTAGTGGAGTAGAAGTAAAAGTATTGCAAATTGGAAATACTCAAGTAAAGTAAAAATAAATACCTCAAAATTGTACTTTTGTACAGTTAAGCGGTCAGCACAGTGAGCGGGAGGGCGAACGGCCGAGAGGGCGAACAGACTTGTTACCATTAGTAAGCTACTTACTAAGGAGTTGTGAAGTATTTGTCACTTGATTAACAATTTGCAGTAAAGGCAATAACAAGAAGCCCCTGAGAAGTGAATACAAATGATTTCAAGTTCCCATGACATGGCCGGAAATCATACATTTTGGTTCTACATGTCCCTAGATTTGTCTTAAAACAGTTCCTGTAGTTTCCGTACTCAACATTGATTATGCAGTAAGAAACCATCGCTAGGATTTGTTTCAGTCCCAACCCCTGACCTCCTCATGATTGTGCTGCCATGTCAGTCATCAATAACAAACCTTCCAGTCTGTTATTGATGACTGACATGTGAGCACAATCATGAGTACATTTTAGAATTATTCTTGAATCCACCTGGTAGATATTCATTATTTAAAGTATTAACATGTACTTTCAGTACTGTATGCAACATAATAGAATGATTCCATTGTTAAACTTTAAATACGGGTTTCCCCCAGGACTCAACTGTGTGAGCCTCTATTATTTCCCTCTACAACACATCTCGTGTAAGCTCACAATGCGTCGTGAGGCCTAGTGAACTTGTAGATCTGCTATTTTTGTTGAATGTTAGCCGCAGAATAGATACCAGAGTTCATGTGGTTAAATATTCATTAGTTGTCTGATTGTTAAATATTACAAATAGAGTTAGGTTTCCATAGATACTTACATTTCTTAAAGCCTGATTTGATGCGGTGAGGTCCTCCATGTTCCACACTGTGGATAAAAACATATTTTTAATTACTTAACATAGACCAGTGCTATAAAGGTACATGGCGGCAGAGTTAATGTTGTATACCGTAATAGTTATTTAATCAACATTAAAATAATGTGTGTTAATAAACATGTCTGAATGACTGGAGACCGGTCTATGATGCCTGCCACACTGGACCTATGGCAATTTGTATTTAATCAAAACAGATACATGACGATGCTGACTCTCACCTGGAGGTGAGCAACAGCTTTGTATGAATGCAGCTTTTGGACGAAAGCTCGGCATTCAACACAATGGCCCTCATATATAAATGTGGTGCAGACCAAAATATGGACGCGCGCCGAGATCTCCACAATTGTCAGCATTTATCATCGCATGGTGACTTTGATCTTAATGTACAGTACGCTCAGATCTCACGTCAAATTCTGAGCGAGTGTAGGACTTGTCTAAACCACTTTGTTCCATTTGACAGACATCTGGACACATGTATCCACTCCAAATATGTCTAACACTAAATAATCCCTGTGAAAATATAAATGTATAAAGGCATTATTTATAGTTAATTAATTATTTACAATGACAAGCAAATCTAATCTAGTTAGGTGCTTAATGATTATTCCATTTAAACAAGTGCTTTAACAGATAAGATTACCGATATAGTTCAGACCTAAGAGCGCCTTAATCCATAAATGCTTATAATTCATTCTTCCACCACTCCTTTCAGATAATGACTATGCCTTGCCAGGCTATTTTTCATTTACGTGGCGAGCATGGCAGCCCAGTGAGTCATGGTCATGGGGAGTTATGATTTCTTTCTTTTAGTAACCAACTCGAATGCACACTGTGCACGTCGGTAATGGGTTAAATTAATATTTAAATGTATTCCATTTATGACAATGTTACTGGTGTCATTCATTTAAGCTACTGTACTATCAAGACTAGCCCTTACCCGTTCAAAGATATGAGCTCCGAAATGATGTGCAGTGTGTGGATTATGGGATGTGCACTGTGCACACAATATATGAGGGATGGAAAGTAACTTTAACTGGTGCTTGCATGCTAATATGTAGGAGCATCAATGTAAATACCCGTTCCATTTAACGGCTACAGAGATACTGTGTACCGATCTGCATGATTTTGGACAACATCTGTAACAGGGCCAGAACCCCCCCCGCCCGCCCGCCCGCCTGCCCGCCTGCACACACACACTCCCCCCCCCCCCCCCCCCCCCCGTGTGTGTGTGTGTGTGTGTGTGTGTGTGTGTGTGGGTTTGTGTGTGATTGTGCATGGCCTGAACAACAGCGCCCCTCCCTTAACATGTGTGGTCACAAAAGGTACTGTAGGCTAAATAGATATAGATACACCATAAAAATGCTATTATACAGCATACGATTTGTGAAAGTGACAAACGGGCTTCACAGTTATATCAGGTGTGTTCATATGCTGATGGTGATGCGATTTCAGATCAATTGCTCCAGCCACCGAGGAGAAACGCTGAGACAGACAGACACTCAGACATTCGCAAAATTATAGTATAGATTGTACCGTTACTGAATATCCCACTGTTAAAGACTGCGGTTTCCATGGTTTACCAAAATGCAGCTCAGGCTTGCAAGTACAGTAGGTGCATGTGTGTGTGTGTGTGTGTGTGTGTGTGTGTGTGTGTGTGTGTGTGTGTGTGTGTGTGTGTGTGTGTGTGTGTGTGTGTGTGTGTTACAGAGATGTGTAGTCACACAAGGACATGAAATGGAGCGAGGCGTGTGGGGGAAACCCTTTCCTATTGGCATTCCTTACATTGTTTGGTCGTATTACGGTTGTTCAGGTCGTAAAATCGGGGCGTTTCGAGAATATTTAAGGGCATATTATCAGCCTGCAAATTTATCAACGCTGAGATCAAATGTACACTAGGATTGGTTGTATAGGATGCGTAGATGAATCTCACTTCAACGTTGACTTACACCAATATTTGGAGAAGAATGCGCAGTTTTTTACACTTTTTACAAAGTATACAACAAAAGCATGACTGTAATTTACTTGAGTTTGACATCTGGCTTGTTCTTCAGTTCAGACATCAGCATGCTCTCTCCATCTCCAAGGTGATTGTAGCTCAGGTCAAGCTCTCTCAGATGGGAGTTCTCTCTCAGAGCAGTAGCCAGATGTGTACAGCTTTTCTCTGTGACCTGACAGCCCGACAGGCTAAGAAAAGATTAAATTATTCAATTTTTTTTAAATGATACAGTAAGTTCATTAATTCAATACTGTTTATTTCAATACTAAATTATAGAATCAGGGGTGTCAAACTGGTGGCCCGGCGTTTGGCGGCCCGCGGAGAGGTCCGCACTATAGTTTCCTCAAACAACGTCAAAACAGCCACCCTCATCAATATCAATGAACCTACCCACACCGGCGGTGTACAAACTCGGTTCTGAGTAGGCATGGATTGATACCTGCCAACCAGTGCTCCCGGAGAAACAAGGAAGAGGACATTTATTGGCTCTCATACTTTTGTTTTGGATACATCGCATGTTCGATAGTTCACCCCAAAATGAAAATGTTTCTGTTGATTACTCACGCCATGGAGACTTGAGTTCAATAATATCTTTTTGTTTTTTGTCGCATTATTAAGACAATAATTTGATTATAGTAAATTTACCCCCATTGATTCCTGATGGGGACCCACATCTATTCCGGTCCCCATCTGGAATCGATGGGGTAAATTTAAAACAAATAAATGTTTTGTGTTAGGAATGCGACAAATACAAAAAAAATATATATATATTATTGAACTCAAGTCTCCAAGGGGTGAGTAGTAAACAGAAAAAAATAATTTTGAGGGTGAACTACTCTTTTAAAGTGACGGTTCTTCAGTATTATTTAAAAAGGTAAAATGGTCACTTGCCGTATTTGAAGGAAGTAAAATGTAGTGCAAATGATATGGTTCTATTCTTTTTTGGTTAAAAGAGACTAGAACAAACATTAATTTTCAAGGGGATTTTATATTACAGTAGCCATTTAACACTTATTGACTGACAGGTTGGTCGTAATAGAACGTGGTCTGATGTTTATATACTTTTACATAATACTTAAATAATAGCAAAAGGTCAAACACAGAACACTCGCTTAAAATCACACCCAGTGTGAAGTGAGCGGTGCCTTTGAGCAGTGTTAAACTATAAGAATTATTCTGTTGTCCATTAATGTCAAGGCTGCTCAACAGCGGCCCATCGGTATTGCAGCTATTGCTACTCATACGAGGCGTATGAGTATACTGCATATAGACATACACACTTACACACTCGGTCAAGCATTGGAGCGCTGAGGCACCTCTCAAAAATAGGATTTATGCATGGAAGTCTACAGAGCTTATGGGCGATCTACTGTACATGAGTTTTTGAGCTTGGTGCAATGAATGAAAATATGTTGATAAGTACCTCAGTTTTGTCAGTCCACAGTTTGGACTCTTCAGTCCATCGGTGAGGAGCTCCACTCCGACGTCTTGCAGGTCACTGTTGGTAAGGTCCAACTCTCTCAGTGCAGAATAGGGAGACTTGAGAGACGGAACCAACTGCTTAACGAACTCTTCACTGAGGTTACACTCAGCTAGTCTGTCAAGCAAATTGGATATTCAGATTTATATAACCAGGTTATTAATGAAATTATAATATCTGATTATAGACAAAACAATGTGTACCAATTTGCTGTAGCTGCTACCTATACACACCCGCCCCCCATGTATAGGGACATTAAATGACATAATACCAGATTTTTTGCCAATTTGTAAATAAATATACTAAACTTAATGTAGAAAATAGTCTCAATGACCCAGTGAAACTCACGAAGCCTTGCTGCTGCAGGTCACGGCTGGAATAAGTCTTATTCTACCGTCTTCTGAGGTGTTGTAACTGCCCAGGTCAAACTCCTTCAGTTCCTCTTTGGATACCAGCAAAGTGTAGGCCAGAGCTGAGCAGTGGAGTGGTTTCAACTCTGTTGAATGGTCCTCCAACTTCAGGTACTCCTCAATGTCTTCTTTCACTTTGGTGTCTCTCATCTCCACCATGCACTGGAACAAGTTGATGCAACTGTATACAATAATAATGACAATGATATTCAGGAGTTTAGGATTTTTGTAATTTCATTTTTGCACTTCAATTATTACCTAGTATCCAATAATTCTTTTTTATATATATTGTTTTGACAGGTCGTGCCAAATTTAACATGGAAGCACATTCCATGTTTTTTAATCATTCGTTTTTTTTACAGACAATGAAAATGTCCATTTACAAATATATATCCATATAAGTGTGTTCAAGGCCTGACTAGGTTTACCTGTCTGGAGATAGTCCCTTCCTTCGAGTCTTCAGGTAGGTGAGGATTTTCTTGCTGGTATTTTCTGAGCTTGTTTCGTCTTCCGGGGTCGACAGCAGACCTGACAGACATTCACGATTGGACACGCAGGTGAGACCAAGGAGGAAGCGTAGGAAGAAGTGGAACTGTCCGTTCTTGCTGTCCAACACCTTGTTGATGGTTGTCTTCAGCAGCTCTGGTAGAGTGTTCGGGCAAGCCTTCTGCTCCTGCCCGAGGAAAGAGCTCAGTGCCTCATCTATGTTCTTGTTGATGAAGCAGTCGTAGACGTAGAGTGCAGCGAAGAACTCTTGAACAGTCAGGTGTACAAAGCTGAAGACTTTCTGTTGGGCAAAGACTCGCTCCTCCTTAAGAATGGCACAGAATCCGGAGTAGATAGATGCTTCTGTGATGTCAACTTTGCAGTCTTCAAAATCTTTCTCATAGAAAATGAGGCTGTTCTTTTTGAGGTGCTCAAACGCCAGTCTGCCAAGGCCTAGGAGTTGCTCTCTGTGGGATTTCAGGAGACTCTCATTGTTCACCTCTGTCTTCCTCTTTTTTTTCCCTTTTTTCCCCACCTCTGTCTTCTGGTCATATTTACTGCTTCTCCGCCTGGTCTGGACCAGCACGTAGTGTGACATCATCATGGTCCAATTGATCATTTTCAGCATTCTTTCTCCCACACATGTTTCCTGGAATACTTCAGCAACAATCCAGCAGATGATTGGAATGTGGCACATCACGTGTAGGCTCGGTGAAGACTGCATGTTGGAGATGACATGATCAGCGAGATCTGGGTCTTCTGCAAACTTATTCTTGAAGTACACTTCTTTTTGTGTGTCGTTGAAGCCTCTTATCTCTGTTACCATGCTGACGTATTGAGCAGGGATCTGATTGGCTGCAGCCGTGCGGGACGTTATCCAAAGGCGGGCGGATGGAAGCAGCTTCCCCATGATGAGGCTGGTCAACACCACATCCACTGATGCTTCCTGGGTCAATGATGTGACTAACTCATTGCTGAGGAAGTTGAATGTGAGCCTGCTCTCATCCAGTCCATCCAAGATAATGGCCACCGTGAATTTGGTGTCATCCAGTGGGTCACTCAGCTCCTTTAGCACGGGGTAGAATTTCATCAGGAGTTTGTTCAGACTGTACAGCCCTTCACACATGTTGATCTCTCGGAAAGCAAGAACGAAGAGAAAGTCTATATCGTTGTTAGCCTTCTCTTCAGCCCAGTCCAGAGCAACCTTCTGCACTGTGAATGATTTCCCAATGCCGGCGATGCCCTTTGTAAGTATTTGGTGTTGGTTTTCTTGGCCGGGTAAAGGTTTGAAGATGTCAATGAGGGGGATTTCAGGCGAGAGCAGCACCTTCATCTTTTTTCTGATTTGGCTGAGTTCACGCTCTTCTGAGAAGTCTTCACTCTCTTCTGGGGTGATGTTCAGTGTTGTGTAAATACTGCTCAACAAGCTCTTTTGTTTGCCGTTACCTTCATGTGTTGATGAAAATCTTTTCCTTGTTTCGTTTTTGAAATTCGCTTTTACTTTCTGGACATTACTGTATCCTGAAAGAACCACATGAATCATAATTTGTATTAACAGTTAAACTGAACACTCCCTAAAGAATAGCTCATCATTTGTGACATTTCAAAATACAGTAGAACAGAAATACACGAAAAGTCAACTACACATTATTCTCCTTATTGCATACGCTAAAGAAGGCCATAAAGGCAGTTCTAAACATGTAGGCTTGTTTTTATTGTAAGATTAACTAGACTTTTTATACACACACACACACACACACACACACACACACACACACACACACACACACACACACACACACACACACACACACACACACACACACACACACACACACACACACACACACACACACACACACTTTTAACCCAATTTAGATTAATTGAACAAGTAAAATACAAGCCCCATGGTCTGTATTACCTGTGTCTTTATATGTCTTTCCACGTACTTCAGGTTTTTTTCTAGGCTTTTTGCCACACTCTCTTTTTCTGAGGGAACATGTCAAGGTTGAGTTGTTAATTAGGATACCACATACTTGAAAGGCTTTGAGAACTGATACCTGAAAAACCTAGTATCACCTAGACACACACATGTACAGTATGTGGAGCACACGGCCGAGGACAGCCCACGTGAGAGGGCATGCCGCCACGTGCGCCGTACTGTATGAATTAAACAACAGCTATAGGCCTATTCGTTTACATCTCTGTCAATTCTGTTCAAATTTTACAAATGTAAATGTCTAAATAATCCTTGGGATGTGTACATTATTACTGTTCTCAATATCAAACGAAATCAGCCAATTGATTATTAGGCCTATATTAAATTGGGGCCGCAAGCTTGTAGATATTTCTGTTGCGAAAAAAAAGGCTGTAGGATATACAACCATTGTCCACTCAACGAGCTTATGTCACACTGACACGCTGACATGAGTGGTCCTTCTCGAATGACATGAGACAAATAGATTATGTGGACATGACAAAAAAAAGTATTATAGCCTAGCTCTCTCTCTCTCTCTCTCTCTCTCTCTCTCTCTCTCTCCCTCTCTCAGTACCGGCTGAAACACGCCCATGAATAATTCTTCAGCCCCTGAGCGCACAATTTACAACAGTGAAAAAGTCCTAATAAACAGCTGATCATTATTCATGCGTCCAAAACGTTCCTTAGCAGTAGACGGTATCTCTACAGTCATGTGATGGACATGGATCTGTCCGATTTGGCTAAAATTGACTTCCAAAGTTTCCAGGATTGGTCCGTTTTGAATAAAATGCCTGAAATCATGAATGCAGTGTGCGATTTTGGTGAAATTGAGCATGCACATTCCTAATTGAGGAAGAAATGCCACTTTAAAATGTTCAAATCAGCCTCATGGTGGCACTATAACAGGCCAATTCGTGTTTTAACTTATAACTCCACTGATCAGTGTAAAATTGTGAATGCGCACTCGCTAGAGGCCAAGGAAAAACCTTTGCCCTGCATCTTTCATATCTGCATTTTATAGCGCCACCAGGTGGCCGACTTAAGTAAAAATTACGCAAATCAGTGCACAGTACTATAGCCATGTGATCAAGACAGATCTGTCCAATATTTCATATTCCATTGGCAAACATTGGCTTCTAAAGTTTGCAGGATTGGTACATTTTTGGAGCGGTGAAAGCGCTCCCAATAGACAGGTATGTCCGTGGGTGGCTATGTCTCTATGTCTCTGGGTGGCTATGTCTGTAGCCTGGCAATACCTTGAGTGGCCACACAAGTTAAAGGAGGGGCGCTGTTGTGCAGGCACACATACACACACACACACACACACATGCAGCAACACTCACACCCCCCCCCCACACACGCACGCACACACACACACACACACACACACACACACACACACACACACACACACACACACACACACACACACACACACACACACACACACACACACACACACACACACACACACACACACACACACACACACACACACACACACACACACACACACACAGCAACACTCACCCCCCCCCCCCCCCACACACACACACAACATCATGACACCCCCCCCCCACCCACACTCACGCAGCAACACTCACCCCCCCCACACACACACAACAGCATGACACACACACACACACACACACCCCCACCCACACTCACTACACAAACGCACACACACACACACACACACACGCGCACGCACCAACACTAACCCCCCCCCCCCCCCCACACACACACACACACACACACACAACAGCATGACACATTAAAAAGCTAGCAACATCACTGCATTATAGATCTAGGACAGAATTCATAGATTTAGAACACATAGAATCAACGCACGCACACACACACACACACACACACACACACACACATGCGCACGCAGCAACACTCACCCCCCCCCCCCCCACACACACACACACACAACATCATGACACCCCCCCCCCACCCACACTCACGCAGCAACACTCACCCCCCCCCCCCCCACACACACACAACAGCATGACACACACACACACACACACCCCCACCCACCCACACTCACTACACACACACACACACACACGCGCACACGCACCAACACTAACCCCCCCCCCCCCCCCCCCACACACACACACACACAACAGCATGACACATTAAAAAGCTAGCAACATCACTGCATTATAGATCTAGGACAGAATTCATAGATTTAGAACACATAGAATCAAAAACGTAGACCTGGAACTGCTCAAATTCACCGCTCCACTTCGAACCAAGGTTTGATTTTAACAAAATGACTTAAATCATGAATGCAGCTTGATTACAAGAGAAATTCCACTAAGTCAAGGAACAAATGCCACCCTTTTCACATTGGCTGTTATAGCACCACCAGCAGGTTGACTTTTGCCAAACTAATCTTTGCAAAAAAAATGCCTCAAATCATGCATGCAGTGTCACATTGCAGTTAAAGTCGAAGAAGACATGGCACCCTTTTCACATTGGCCAATTATAACGCCACCAGGAGGCCACGACCAGTAAGACTCCCTAATCGGGAGATAAGCGACCGTCAGGTCGCAGCATGATTTTAGACCAAAATGTGTAGGAGCAGTGTCCAAAAATGTGTTTGAAAAAAATCTGCCTGACGGTGGCGCTATATGGGACAGATCCATGTTGATGAGATGAGTGTAGACATACTGTGTACCGATTTACGTGATTTTAGGGCAAAATCTGTAGGAGTGGTGTCAAAAAATGTGTTTAAAAAAAATCGGCCTGAAGGTGTCGCTAAATGGGACAGATCCATGTTGATGACATGAGTGTAGAGCAAGTGTGTACCGATTTGCGTGATTTTAGGGCCAAATCTGTAGGAGTAGTGTCCAAAAATGTGGTTTAAAAAATCGGCCTGAAGGTGGCGTGCCTGATCTACTCTGGGGCAAGCATTGCGCTTGCCTTTGTGTGTGAGTACCGTTTTGAGCAACACTTGGTCTACAAATCGTTGTCCCTAGTTTGAACCATTGGAGTTATGTGAACAGTTTGGGGGTCTCCTTCCTGTGCTTACAGATCCAGTGAAGTAGGTCGTTGAATGCAGTGGCTGTTATCCCTGCTGTCTACGATCACACAACAGAAGATTTGGTGGCCAAGCCAGGAAAAAGTAGGAAAGGCAAAAAGCAGCGGAAAAAAGTGGGAAAAGAAATCAAAGAAAAACTATAAGCAGTGTTCTTCCGAGAACAGATCTCCGGCAGGTCAGGTAGATTTTTTTGGCCTTCTGGTGGCGCTATAATAGGCCAATGTGAAAGAGTGCCACGTGTTCTTGGGCCTTTCACGGCAATCGGACGCTGCATGTGTGATTTGAGGCATTTTGTTCCAAAAATGTGTTATGCAAAAGTTGACCCGCTGGTGGCGCTAGAACAGGCCAATGTGAGAAGGGTTGCATCTGTTCCTGTTTTGCATCTGAGGCGTTTTTGGCCACTTTATCACTGCTTGCAGCTATATTTATTATTATTGTTTTTTTTTGTGCACTTCATAGGCAAAAAAATCTAATTAGGGTCCTGCTCAACCTTCCCTATCAGACTCACCTCACCGCTACTCACCAGTTAAGAGTGGGGTCTGGGGTGGCCAGGCTCGGAGTGGGACCAATTTTCAGCCCTGGGATTTGAATCAGACCAGCCCTCATGCTCGTGCGCGCAGCGCGCGAGCAAAAATCTTTTTGCATTATTTATTAATATAAACAGTAACAAACAGCTATTTTCCCCATCTACTTGCCTGATTAACCATGTGTAGTGCCCCAGGGCGACCTCAAATATAAGTGCCCCCCCCCACCCCCCCCACACACACCCCATAATGGAACATAACCGTAACCAGCAACTACCAATATTTAAGCAACTTTACAGAAAAATAAGACCAAAGTTGCTTATAATAAGCAGACATGGCAACCCTGACACACACAACATATTTATTTTACTATGGCTCTCTAAGCAGCATAGATTTGTATGATACTAACAGTTACAGTACAAATTCAACAAATATCAGACCATAAAAATGCCACCAGAAAGATAAGCCCAAAGTTGCTTTGCAGACAAGCAGACATGGCAACCCTGACACACAAAAAATTTACAATTTAGGCATTTAGAAACTACCAATATTTAAGCAACTTTACAGAAAAATAAGACCAAAGTTGCTTATAATAAGCAGACATGGCAACCCTGACACACACAACATATTTATTTTACTATGGCTCTCTAAGCAGCATAGATTTGCATGATACTAACAGTTACAGTACAAATTCAACAAATATCAGACCACAAAAATGCCACCAGAAAGCCACCAGAAAGATAAGCCCAAAGTTGCTTTGCAGACAAGCAGACATGGCAACCCTGACACACTAAAAATGTACAATTTAGGCATTTAGCAGACGCTCTTAACCCAGAGTGATTTACAATAAGCAAGGTAATACATCAACATCAATACATCGTATAGCCGCACGGAGACCTCACGGAGGCGCTCCATCACAATAGTGCACCAGTTCTTTTAGAGTTGTGCATACTAGCTTAGTATCCACCAAATGTTTCCTCCAAACCCTCAACTGTAACCAGTCAAGTTAGAGACAGCAACATTACATTAGCTTAGCTCATGTGAATATTTTGTGTTTACAGTGAGAAAACACTACAAACATTAATAATGTCATCTCTTCTTCAAATCACAATAAAACACAGACTGCAAGGCAATATAGCATGAAACATTATGTATCCATGGGATGAACGTTTCTCCATATGTACCTGAAACAGCCTGGAGAGAAGAGTGCACAACTCACACACACTCACACAAGGCTGGTTAACTCCACAGGGAACAGTTAAATAAAGTCTTACCTTGCGCCAAAATATCCAATTTTATATCAAGGTGCCCAGATTTCCAGCCTGTCCAGGGCTTGGTTATTCCACAGAGGCACAGCCACCCACACACAACAACAAATCCACCCTCTTTGAACAGCTGAAAACATAGTCAGCGGGCTTGTCAGAAGACGTTAAACAGTCACTATGATTGGATGAGAAAGAGGTCTACAGAATCCCAAACCAGTTGTGTAAAACATCCCGCCCCCCAAATGCTGTGATTGGCTTAGAAGCAATGCTAAGGGTGCTTCAAAGAGTCAAAAAGGTACCACGGCCGGCGTCTCATATAAAATGCATATAATAATATACACTGCAGTGACCTGCAGCGGCCGCTGGTCGGCGACTCCCCCTAGCGGCCCACCGGGGAATCTCCCGCCTCCCCAGACGGCCACGCCGACGGTGGGGGTGGCTCAGAGTAGATGACAGAGTACCGCAACTTGCAATGGGCCTGGTGTACAAGATACACTACACCACTAAGATACCCATGTACCTGTCAAAATACTTTATAAACGTTAAGGACGTCCACAATTACAACACCAGAGGCAGCGCCACAGATCACGTTCAACCCAGAGTCAACTCAAACAAAGGGTCAAACTCACTCATTCTTCTGCTATACCACCAAAATGTGGAATGCCTTATCGAAGGCCTTAAAGGAGTGTAGTTCCCTAGCATCCTTTAACGTCGCCCTGAAAAACCACTTACAGGCGGCACCCTCCCCTGAACCCTCTTTGTATTTACCTACTGTATATGTTTTTTTTCACTCTTTTTTATTTTATTTTCTCCTGACCATATCGACTGCATACTGTGTCTGTATCTGTCTGTCATTCAATGTTATATGAGATACTTCAATGGTTTCCTGTGTAAATAAGTGCTTTTCTAGGATCTCCTTTTAGTTGACCTTGTACCAGTGAACTGTACCGTCATGAAACTGTACCCTTTTCTATGCAAACTTCTAATAAAGTCTTCAATCAATCAATCAAATGTTAGATAAAGGTCCTTAGATTGTGTGTAGAATGTTTCATGCAAATTGCTCAAAAATCCCAGGATAAAACCGGGTTTAAGCGTTTCACAAACTGCTCAAAATGATATAGCGCCCCCCTTTGGCCAATTGGGGTAAAATGGGTTTCAATGTTACTTGGACTAACCCTCTACAGTATTTCATCATGAAAATGTGACTTTGCATGTATGTTTTAGAGGCAGAAGAATAATTTGCATAAAACTGCAATATTCATTGAATTATTAAAACTAGCCCTTACCCGTTCAAAGATATGAGCTCCAAAATGATGTGCAGTGTGTGGGTTATGGGATGTGCACTGTGCATACAGTATATGAGGGATGGAAAGTAACTTTAACTGGTGCTTGCATGATAATATGTAGGAGCATCAATGTAAGAAATACCCGTTTCGTTTAATGGCTACCCCCCCCCCCCCCCCCCACACACACACACACACACACACACACACACACACACACACACACACACACACACACACACACACACACACACACACACACACACACACACACACACACACACACACACACACACACACACACACACACACACACACACACACACACACACACACACAGCTGGTTAAACATGTTGCCTCATGCTAGATGCAGAATAGATGTGCCTCATGCTAGATGCAGAATAGATAGTAGATACACCATAAAAATGCTAATATACAGTATATGATTTGTGAAAGTGACAAACGGGCTTCACAGTTATGTTAGGTGTGTTCATATGCTAATGGTGATGCGATTTCAGATCAATTGCTCCAGCCACTGAGGAGATAGATGCAGAATAGATGTGCCTCATGCTAGATGCAGAATAGATAGTAGATACACCATAAAAATGCTAATATACAGCATATGATTTGTGAAAGTGACAAACGGGCTTCACAGTTATGTCAGGTGTGTTCATATGCTAATGGTGATGCGATTTCAGATCAATTGCTCCAGCCACTGAGGAGAAACGCTGTTTCAGACAGACAGACACTCACTCACTCACTCACTCAGACATTCGCAAAATTATAGTATAGAAAGAATGTTTCAATTTAAAAAGAATTCGATCAGACAGATCCTTAGATATCGGTCCAAAGTTCATGTAAAAAAGACGGTGCCTGGACAACGAGACGGACTAACCCTCTACATCTTTGCCAAATGTCATGAACATGTGACTTTGCATGTATGATTTAGAGGCAGAAGAATAATTTGCATAAAACCGCAATATTCATTGAATTATTAAAGAATAATTATTTAACGTACAAACTTCTCGCCCCATAGCCTGTGTAGATATAGGTCCAAATTTCATGTGAAAAAGGTTTTGTGCGCGTAATTAGATTTTTACTGTTTTTCATATAATTCAAAATGGTGGGAGATCGTGAGGTCAAATGTCAAAAGTCAGAGTGTTAAAGTTGTTCGGCATGAGAAGACGCATATGTGTGTCCAGGTTTCATGGCTGTACGTCAAACAGAGCATGAGCTATAACTGTTCAAAGTTTACACTTTCAAAGGCTTCCTACAGCACCACCCTTTAGCCGATTGCTGTATAAGTAATAGCACTCGTCACCACAGTAAGCTGAACACATTGATGTTTGAATATCAATTTTTGGTTTAAGTATGTAGGAGTAGAAAGGTGCCAAAGTTCTGAGGAGAACTTGATATGACTGACTGACTGACTGACTGACTGACTGGTAGATAAACTAGAAGATATTGTTCCTTCGAAACAATTGTGGGCTCCCTTCAAGCCAAAAAAACAATGGCTATAAAAGTACAAAATGTCAAGATCGCAGGCAGTGCTCTCTTTGACGTTACTGACGCAATCGGACGCTGTATGCATGATTTGAGGCATTTTGTTCCAAAAATGTGTTATGCAAAAGTTGACCCGCTGGTGGCGATATAACAGGCCAATGTGAGAAGGGTGGCATCCGTTCCTTGACCTAGTGGGAATGTGCTTGCAAAATGTCACGCACATCGCATGCTGTGTTCATGATTTGAGGTGTTTTTGGCCACTTTATCGCTGCTTGCAGCTATATTTATTGTTATTAATATTATTTTAAAAAAAAATGGTGCATAGGCATGTTACAGAAAGGTCCTTAGATTGCGTGTCGAATGTTTCATGCAAATTGCTCGAAAATCCCAGGCTAAAACGGGTTTAAGCGTTTTACAAACTGCTCAAAATTATATAGCGCACCCCTTTGGCCATTTGGGGAGATTGGTTTCAGTGATATTTGAACTAACCCTCTACACTATTTTGTCATGAAAATGTGACTTTGCGTGTATATTTTAGAGGCAGAAGAATAATTTGCATAAAACTGCAATGTTCATTGAATTATTAAAAAAGAATGTTTCAATTGTTTAGATATTGTTTAGATATTGGTCCAAAGTTCATGTAAAAAAGGTTCGGTGCATGTGACGCAAAAATCCCAGGATAAAAACGTGTTTAATCATTTTACAAACTGCTCAAAATGGCGGAAAATCTAAGGGCGGAGCTTACTTAACAAAGACACAACGTAAGCAACCTCAAACGAAACAAGGCATGGCTTATGCCCGTTTAAAGTTTGAATTTTCAAACGCTTCATATAGCGCCCCCCTTTGGCCAATTGGAATAAGATTGGTTTCAGTGATATTTGGACTAACTCTCTACATCTTTGCCAAATGCCATGAATGTGTGACTTTGCATGTATGATTTAGAGGCAGAAGAATAATTTGCATAAAACTGCAATATTCATTGAATTATTAATAAATAATTATTTAACGTACAAACTTCTCACCCCATACGCCTGTGTAGATAGCAGGCCTGGAATTTCGTCAATTTAGGGGCAAGGCCAATTGGCCTTTGGTGTTGTCAAATTTTTGAGGGCACAAAGGCCAAGTGCCAGGGCAGGAAGGCCATCATTAAAACAATGATTTTAAGTCCACGCCAGTCATAATTAATTTAGCTTAAACGTTAAGGTTTAATGTAATACCTTTCAATTAAATAAATATCAAGAACCTGTTTATTTCTGTTTTGCCATGTGCAGTGGTGTAAAGTAACTAAGTACATTTACTTAAGTATTGTACTTAATTGTTTATTGTAATTTTGAGTATTTCACTTACTTCTACTCCACTACATCTCGGATCCAAATATTGTACTTTTACTCCCTACAATTATTTGAAACCTTTAGTTACCAGTTACTTTGCATATAAATTATAATATTATTAAACATACATGAACCACTTTAGCCCTATTTAGGCTATTTGAAAATAACCAAGCTTGTAGAAAAAATTGCAGATCTACAAGCTCAAGATGTGTCGCATAACTATGCGTTGTGAGCTTGTAGATCTGCTATTTTCAAACATTTTGTACTTTTACTTTTGGTACTTTAAGTACATTTTGATACCAATACTTTTGTACTTTTACTCAAGTATATTTAGAATTTGAGGACTTTTACTTGCAATGGGATTTATGCAAGTATTTCTACATTGCAGTAGGCTATTGATACTTTTACTTAAGTAAAACATTTGGGTACTTTTTCCTCCACTGGCCATGTGCACGCACGCACATACGCACACAAACTCCTCCCTCACGTTCGCGGAGTGATCCTTTCTCAACAATAATGTACTTTCTTACAGCTCAGCCTCTTGGGGAAAGAATAACTTTTGGTTCCCTTAGCGCTGCATTTTGGTTGTTGTCCTGAGCTCAGCAGAGCTCCGTTTGAAGGCATTCGTTCGCACATTCGGATTTATTCAACAGGCTGCGTTAGATTTAACTCCCGTTTAGCCCGGTGATGTTTTTGTGTTGTATAAACACTGTGTCGCGGGACTCCGGCGGCTCCACTATGCGGCGGCTGCTACTACGAGCGTAAATGGAATCTACTACTGGTCATGTGAGCAGCTCAACCAACCACGCACTGCTGTTACTGTAATGACTGGAAAATCGCGCAGAGGAAAAAACTGTAAAAAGCAGTTAATGGACTGCTGTGGGCGCCGGGGCACCACGGCCACTGTGGCCGTTTGGGCATGTCATTTTTCGAGGGGCACACGGCCAAAGAGACCGTCGTGGCCGCCGTGAATTTCCTGCCCTGGTAGATAGGTTCAAATTTCATGTGAAAAACTCCCAGGAGGAGATAGATTTTTACTGTTTTTCATATAATTGAAAATGGGGGGAGATCTAAAGGTCAAATGTCAAAAGTCAGAGTGTCAAAGTTGTTTGGCATGAGGAGACGCATATGTGTGTTCAGGTTTCATGGCGGTACGTAAAACAGAGCATGAGCTATACCTGTTCAAAGTTTGCACTTCCAAAGGCTTCCTACAGCGCCACTCTTTGGCCGATTGCTGTAAAAAGTAATAGCACACGTCGCCATAGTAAGCTGAACGCATTGATGTTTGAATATCGATTTTTGGTGAAAGTATGTAGGAGTAGAAAGGTGCCAAAGTTTTGAGGAGAACTTGCACTGACTGACTAGTATAGACTGACTGACTGACTGACTGACTGACTGACTGCCTTCCTTATAGATAAATAATGACAATGACATACGTGAATAATGAGGATAACATACATGTGCTCGCTTTCAGCGAGCCCACAATGATCGAACTGTACAATTCTGTAGTGGCATGTGTGCTACAAATTCCATTTCACAATTCGCAATCTACTATTCTATTTTTATGAGCAAATGCGAGTACCTGCTCGCGCTGTCGAGCCCTGTTTCTAATGTGTCTTAACTGTCAGCGTCACTCTAGCCTAAACTAAGTGAGGTGACGGTCTTACTATATCCCACCACCTCATAGCACTGTTGCCAGTTTATCGCCATAGGATGACCACTACTGGATGCTTGGACAATATTACCAGTAAGACTCCCTAATCGGAAGATAAGCGACCGTCAGGTCGCAGCGTGATTTTAGGGCAAAATGTGTAGGAGCAGTGTCCAAAAATGTGGTTGAAAAAAATCTGCCTGATGGTGGCGCTGAGTGTAGACATAGTGTGTACCGATTTGGGTGATTTTAGGGCAAAATCTGTAGGAGCAGTGTCCAAAAATGTGTTTGAAAAAATCGGCCTGAAGGTGGCGCTATATGGGACAGATCCATGTTGATGAGATGAGTGTAGACATACTGTGTAGCGATTTGCGTGATTTTAGGGCAAAAATTGTAGGAGCAGTGTCCAAAAATGTGTTTTGCAAGAATCCGCCACATGGTGACGCTAGAAGAGGGCCATGTGAGAAATGAGGGGTGGGGTCTCCGCGCCGCCGAGGCGGACGAATAGGTACCGGCCCCGGCTCTCCCGGTCGCTCCTAGCCTGAGTTACGGCATTTTATGTGCGCTGCAGTGGCAGGGGGTCCTCCACTGGGGGCGCCACCACTTTTGCATCCGTTCTGGAGCACCAGGAGTCGGTGGTCCCCGGGAATTCCCCGTGAGCAGCCCCGTTGGGGTGGTCATTTGGTCATTTTTGCACATTTGGTCATTTTTTACATCTGGGGGTCCCCCAGGGACCTGGGGGTCCCTGGAGCTCCGGGGGTCCTTGGAGGTTGTAGTTTGGCAGGCAAGTAGTGTGTGTGCAAAATCTGGCATGGATCGGGGCAACGGTTGCGGAGATATGAGCAGAGCAAAAGTGTGACATGTGACGTGTGACAGACAGACTGACGGACTGACTGACGGACGGACTCACAGTTTGTGGAGGTTTTGATAGTAACTGCGACCTGACGGACGCAACTATTTCAATCATATGTCCTGTCAATTCAAACCTTTTTTTTGTAGCGTGTTGTCCATCTTTGAAGTTAAAAGGGTGATCCATGGACCAGTCACTCTTCATGGAGACACAACTAGGTGCAGGCGACTCTGGTCTCTGCTGGCCAACCCTGGTAGAAAAAGAGTGCATGAACACATTACTTTTTTATGAATCATACAATCCTTGCGAATGCTCCCCGCCCATGGGAGCATTCGTGTGTGTGCGTGTGTGTGTGTGTGTGTGTGTGTGTGTGTGTGTGTGTGTGTGTGTGTGTGTGTTTACATGAGTACATTTACACCAGTAAGACTCCCTAATCGGGAGATAAGCGACCGTAGGTCACTTATCTCCACAAATAGAGCAAAAATGTGTTTTTCCAAAATCTTCCTGATCCATGTTGTTGACATGAGTGTAGACATACTGTGTAGTGATTTTCGTGATTTTAGGGCAAAATCTGAATCGGCCTCATGGTGGCGCTAGAGGGCCATGTGAGAAATGAGGGGTGGGGTCTCCGCGCCGCCAAGGCGGACGAATAGGTACCGGCCCCGGCTCTCCCGGTCGCTCCTAGCCCGAGTTACGGCATTTTATGTGAGCTGCAGTGGCAGGGGGTCCTCCACTGGGGGCGCCACCACTTTTGCATCCGTTCTGGAGCACCAGGAGTGGGTGGTCCCCGGGAATGCCCCGTGAGCAGCCCCGTTGGGGTGGTCATTTGGTAATTTTTGCACATGTGCTCATTTTTTACACTTGGGGGTCCCCGAGGGAGCTGGGGGTCCCTGGAGCTCCGGGGGTCCTTGGAGGTTGTAGTTTGGCAGGTAAGGAGTGTGTGTGCAAAATCTGGCATGGATCGGGGCAACGGTTGCGGAGATATGAGCAGGGCAAAAGTGTGACGTGGGTAATAATAATAATTGCGACCGTCAGGTCGCAGTTTAGTATCAAAACCTCCACCGGCCGTCCGTCCGTCCGTCGGTCACACGTCACACGTCACACCTTTGCCCTGCACCGGCCGTCCGTCCGTCCGTCGGTCACACGTCACACCTTTGCCCTGCTCATATCTCCGCATCAGTATGACATCACACTGCTTGGTGTGTGCCGTCAGGGTCATTTGTGTACGGTGTGATGTCATACTGATGTCAGCAGTGTGATGTCATACTGATGTCAGCAGCTATGTCTCTATATATGGAGTTATATGTTGTTCGTGTCCAAATATGGGGCTTGTGAGGTCAGACTTAGTGAGATTCGTCGGTTATCTCCATATATGGAGGGAGAACCAGCTTATGAGCCGATGAGTTGTGTCAGAGTCGAGATCCTGCTTGCATCTAATCTGTCGGTAGATAATGCCGGTCTTATATAAGGGTCATTTGTGTACGGTGTGATGTCATACTGATGTCAGCAGCTATGTCTCTATATATGGAGTTATATGTTGTTCGTGTCCAAATATGGGGCTTGTGAGGTCAGACTTAGTGAGATTCGTTGGTTATCTCCATATATGGAGTGATGTGTTGGTTATCTCCATATCTGGAGATTCAACCTTCAACGATTTTGACATCTTGTTACTAATCTGTCGGTAGATAATGCCGGTCTTATATAAGGGTCATTTGTGTACGGTGTGATGTCATACTGATGTCAGCAGTGTGACGCCGATTAGGGAGTCTTACTGGTGATAAAATGGGTCTTACTATATCCCATTACCTCATACCACTGTTCCCAGTCTATCAATATCAGGATGACCATTATTTTAAATTCATGTATTGTTTTAATCATCTGTAAGTCAATCCAAACCTTTGTTCAGTAGAGTGTTGTCCATCTTTGAAGTTAAAAGGGTGATCCATGGACCAGTCACTCTTCGTGGAGACACAACTGGCTGCAGGAGACGCTGATCTCTGCGGATCAACTCTGGTAGAAGAAAGGATGAACATGAAAATAATGTCTTTGGTCATTCATTATGAAAAATGAATTTGTAGCGTTATCTAAGAACAAGCGTGAATTTATGGTTAAACATCGGCACTCCGAAACATTGCATACCGACCACCTAAACCTGACCTAAGCAGATTTATTTCCATCCATTTTGATCCATATTATATTTGATATGTTTATTATTATAGAATGTATACTTTTATAATGTTGGCAGTTCGAAGACCTCACTTTCCTGTGCTTTTTGCCTCCCAAACTGCTAATAAAGTAGCCTATTAAATCAATCATACAAGGCTGGAGATGATTGCTCCAGATATTAATTCAAAGACAACGGTATCATTGCAACTTTCCACATAGTCCGGCTGCCAATGCTAAGTTGGTATCATAGGTATGATATTTGGTATATCGTTTTTTTTATATATATACGTTCATGAAACCACCTGCTGACGGCCTGTCAGCATTGAGCAATTTCTTTTATAGGGGGTAAAAGTTTGGGCCCATCACTTACTATACACTATACTATAAAGGAAAAAAATACCATGCTACTTAAAGCAGATTTTTGGGGGTATTTCTTTCCTTTTATAGTATAGTGTATAGTAAACCAGTAAGACTCCCTAATCGGGAGATAAGCGACCAACGCGGTCGCTTATCTCCACAAATATCACAACCTCCACCTCTCACGTCATACGGGTAGCCATAGTTACACCTGGAATGTTGAATCTCCATATATGGAGATAACCTACGCATCACACAAAGTCTGACCTCACCCGCCCATACTTGGGCATGGACGACTTATATCTCCATATACGGAGATGGCCATATATGGAGATACGATGACATCACAGAGTCCACAGCTGATGATGTGGCGTGATGTCATACAATACACAAACAAGCCCTATATAAAGGGGCAATTCTCACCAGGGAAGAGAGCATTGCCTGGAATGTTGAATCTCCATATATGGAGATAACCTACGCATCACACAAAGTCTGACCTCACCAGCCCATACTTGGGCATGGACGACTTATATCTCCATATACGGAGATGGCCATATATGGAGATACGATGACATCACAGAGTCCACAGCTGATGATGTGGCGTGATGTCATACAATAAACAAACAAGCCCTATATACTGATGCGATACGATGACATCACAGAGTCCACAGCTGATGATGTGGCGTGATGTCATACAATAAACAAACAAGCCCTATATACTGATGCGGAGATATGAGCAGGGCAAAGGTGTGACGTGTGACGTGTGACCGACCGACGGACGGCCGGCCGGTGG